>NC_083408.1:41843435-42145735 GCF_020745735.1 Hemiscyllium ocellatum
GAGAGCCTCTGTTGATTTGCTCCCTTTGCACATACTAAAGGGCATTCACTTTTCTCTCTTATCCTGTCCTGCACATTCCCATTTAACCAGAGCTCTTTTAGCTTGTTGCTTCTACATTTCCCCCCTTAAGGGAACATGTTGGGCTGTACTCTCACCCATCCTCTGTTCTGCTGTAGCTTTACCCAGAAGTAGCTGTTGCAGTCTACTTGGGTCAGATTCTGCATTATTTTAATAATATTTACCTTGGCCCAACCCAAAAGGCCTTCTCTGCATATTTGTTCCCTTTCCATAACAAACTTAATATGGATAGCGTTGTGGTCGCTATCACTAAAATGCATTCCCAGTGCCATCTCAAATACCCGCTGAATCGGCTTGCATTGCACTGTCCCTTGTTGGACCTTCTACACCTTAATATAAAAAGTTCTCCTGAATACATTTTAAGAAATCTGTCCCCTCTATACACTTTACCTTGTGAGCAACCAATCATTGTTGATCAAGTTGAAATCCCTTATTTTCATTGCACTATTATTGTTTTTAAACATCTCAGTGCATTGTCAACCAATCTGTTTCTCTAAAAAACTGACTGCTTAGGGGTCTATAATACACTTCTGACAGTGTGACTTCCCCCTTTCTTATCTCCAAGATTCACCCACAAAGCCTCATTTGAAGATCCATCCAAGGTTTGATTTTGCCTAGCCCTTACGGAATGCTGTGGTTCACAAAGACAGCTCATCACCACCTTCTCCAAGACAATTAGACCAGGCAATAAATCCTATCTTAGCCAGCAACATGCACATCCCCGGAATGAATAAACAAAAAATCAGTTCAGTTTAGGAGAGATAGAACTCTTCAGCCATGCCAGACACACTATTCTAAGACACTGTCCTGAGAAAACTTTATGAAAGCTTTATCAGTGCTACCTTTGCCTATTTGATTTTTTTTGCATCTATATGCAGATTAAAATCCCCCAAGATTATCACTGTACTTGAACAAACTTCCAATATTTCCTTCCTTTATGTTTCATCCTTCTATAAGGTTATTGTTAAGAAATCAATCTATTATCATTTCTAATCTTCAACCAAACCATTTCTAGTTCCTGGTTTCCTGAATGTAGGTCATCTCTCTCTCTCTCTATTGTACTGATATGTTAGATCTCATGGAATACAGGGAGAACTAGCCATTTGGATACAGAACTGGCTCAAAGGTAGAAAACAGAGAGTGGTGGTGGAGGTTTGTTTTTCAGACTGGAGGCTGTGACCATTGGAGTGCCACAAAGATTGGTGCTGGGTCCACTACTTTTCATCATTTATATAAATGATTTAGATGTAAGTGTAAGAGGTACAGTTAGTAAGTTTGCAGATTACACCAAAATTGGAGATGTAGTGGACAGTGAAGACGGTTACCTCAGATTACAACGTGATCTTGATCAGATGGGCCAATGGGCTGAGATGTGGCAGATGGAGTTTAATTTAGATAAATGTGAGGTGCTGCATTTTGGGAAAACAAATCTTAGCAGGAATTATACACTTAATTGTTAAGGTCCTGGGGAGTATTGCTGAACAAAGAGACCTTGGAGCGCAGGTTTATAGCTCCTTGAAAGTGGAGTCTTAGGTAGATAGGATAGTGAAGAACACATTTGGTATGCTTTCCTTTATTGGTCAGAGTACTGAGTACAGGAGTTGGGAGGTCATGTTGCGGACTGTACAGGACATTGGTTAGGCCACTTTTGGAATATTGTGTGCAATTCTGGTCTCCTTCGTATTAGAAGGATATTGTGAAACTTGAAAGGATTCAGAAAATATTAACAAGGATGTTGCCAGGGTTGGAGGATTTGAGCTATAGGGAGAGGTTGAATAGGCTGGGGCTGCTTTCCCTGGATTGTTGTAGCCTAAGGGATGACCTTATAGAGGTTTATAAAATCATGAGGGGCATGGATAGGATAAATAGACAAAGTGTCTTCCCTGGGGTGGGGGAGTCCAGAATTAGAGGGCATAGGTTTAGGGTGAGAGGGGAAAGATATAAAAGAGACCCAAGGGACAGTCTTTTCATGCAGAGGATGGTGCGTGTTTGGAATGAGCTGTCAGAGGAAGTGGTGGAGGCTGGTACAACTGCAACATTTAAAAGGCATCTGGATGGATATATGAAAAGGAAGGGCTTAGAGGAATATGGGCTGGGTGATGGCAGGTGGGACTAGATAGGTTTGGTATATCTGGTTGGGATGGACAAGTTGGACCGAAGGGTTAATTTCCATACTGTACATCTCTATGACTCTTTGACTCATTAATTATCAAAACCACCTCTCCATTTTCCCAGCTTCCTGTAATTCCTAAATATCATGTTCCCTTCAATACTCAAGTCCCACTCTATGTCTTCCTGTAGCTATGCTATGTAATGGAGCAGACTACCATTTCAGTTTCCTCAGTGTGCTATAGGTGCACAACTAACAGTGCACGTCACTAAATCATAGGTTTCCCAGGAATGTTCCTCCTTGATTTTTTGATACATGGGGAAGATGGATGAGAAGCAGATTAGGAAAATTAATTCCAAAGTATCAACTTCAAACCCGCCATGTAACCCCCCATCCTACTTGCAATTTATTTTTCTATTTGGCTGCAACAATATCTATTTGAGCAATAATTCTTCACAGGACAATTTAAGTAAATATTAAGGTTGAGAATACCAACTGAGTTACACAATGTAAAAGCTACATGGAAACTATTTCATTCAGCTTCATAAGCTCCATGCTAGAAGCTGAAACACTGTGCAGCAATAATATCTACAAATGGTGGTCTCACCTCTTCAGAAGCATGATGATTGCGGGCTAACATGGTTTTGCCCAAGTCAATGCAGGAAGTGAAATTTCTGTTCCTGGCATCAATCTCTGCTCTGATTCCCTGGTGGTATTTCATCAGTAGCTCCACAGAGGAGACATCTCTGTCAAAATATATAACAATTGAACAATGCTTGATTTCACAGGAAAGGAGGTGATATTTGATATATACATCTGACTTAGCTGCATAATCACGGGTTTCGCAATAACTCAAAGAAAACCTTTTCTTTGAAAAGCAAATGAAATATTAAGTTCATAATCGACTATTATTTGCTTAGAATTAGGCCAAAAAATGTGAAGTGATTCTCCATTGTTAATCCATCTTACTCGAGTAAACCACAGGAATGCTATCTGGATAGCTTCAAAGGTATCTCTATCTTACCAATAGCATATATCACATGAGCTAACAGCACGCATCAAGCAACCTGACCTTCCGGTTGCCATCCATTTTAATTCTTACTCCCACTCTCCCAGCGACATGTCCATCCTTGGCTGCCTCTACTGTCAGTGTGAGACCAAACTGAAACTGGAGGAACAACACCTGATATTTCGTTTGGGAAGTCTACAGCCCAATGGATTCAATATTGACTTCACCAGCTACAAAGTCCCTTCTGCCCAAGCCTTATCGTGTATGCAACCCCACCCCTCCCCCTCCCCCTCCCCGACCTCTCCGAACCTGTTCACCTCCCCTCCCACCTTTCCACTCCACCCTTCCCACTGACCAATCACAATAATTCATTACCTGCATCCATCTATCACCATCCCACCTACCCTTCCCTTAGCCCCACGCCCCTCTGGGCTCCTTTTCCCTCCATGGTCCTGAAGGACGGTGTTGGTCCAAAACATTGCCTTTCCTGCTCCCCGATGCTAACTGACCTGCTGCGCTTTTCCAGCCTCATATCTATTGACTCTAACTTCTAGCATCTGCAGTCCTTACTGTTTCCAGGATATCCTTTTCTGCCTGGTGTCCTATCTCAAGGATCAAATAAGTTTTGTCCCAATTGCTAATGCCTATTGAACCTTCTTATGCATGCTATGTCCTCCCTGGGCTGAATTAAAATCACATCCTTCCAAACCCATGCTGGAGAGTTAGGAGGTTCCTTTCAGGGGCAGGACATAATAATTAGAAAGTGACCTTCCAATAGCTACTTTCTGTCTGTCTGAGGCCAATATGAAACGTTGCAAGGGCAGTGAGGGAATCAAGCAGGTCATCCATGTTTGGATCTACTGAGGCCATAAAGTGATCACTTCATGAGCCACACTTACCACTAATCAGGGGCAGCATGGTGGCTCAGTGGTTAGCACTGCTGCCTCACAGCACTAGGGTCTCAGGTTCACTTCCAGCCTCAGGTGACTGTCTGTGTGAGTTTGCATGTTCTCCCCATGTCTGCGTGGGTTTCCTCCGGGTGCTCCGGCTTCCTCCCACAGTCTAAAGATGTTCAGGTCAGGTGAATTGGCCATGCTAAATTACCCATTGTGTTAGGTGCATTAGTCAGAGGGAAATGAGTCTGGGTGGGTTACTCTTTGGAGGGTCAGTGTGCACTGGTTGGGCCGAAGGGCCTGTTTCCACACTGTAGGTAATCTAGTCTAATCTAGTTTCCCTGAAATGTGGGAGGTGTATGCCATGTTAAAAGAGCCCAATACCTTCAGGGTTGGTGTCAGGCATGGGATCTTCATTCCAGGTCTACTATGGTGATTCAATAATATTTTTCACCATCATCATCACCTCAACAGTTCTCCATTTTCCCTCCCCAGGGATACTTCAAAACTATCCATTCAATCTCCCCTGTTAGGTTTTACCAACTTAACCTGGGCTATATTCTATCCCAGTCTGACTCCAATCTTTTACCTTGGTGCCCAGCTCCAGCAAAGATGCCAATTGGGAATGGCCAATGTGCCCCTTTACCCCCTTCTACCTGGCATTGCTGCAAGCACAGTGCTGCCAGCTATCCAAATAACCGGTGGTGCTGTGAAGCAGGGCATCCTGTCCCTGAGGTGGGGGAATACTCACCTCCAGCTTATTCATTGGCAATCACTCACAAACAACCATGATTGTCTATCAACAAGCTTCCATTTCAGAGTTTGTGTATTTCTGTGGGTCCTTGTGTGGCTGATGAGCCGAATCCTAGAGCCACATTTCTGAGCTTACATTTGCCAAATGTTTCTAATCGGAAGATGGGAATGCTCCCTGATCTCGAGATTGCTGGCATTCCTTTTCTGGTTCCTTTTCGGTATCTCCTCCTACTAGTCGCTGTTTTCAAAGAATTGTGTCCCTTCAGATAACATATTCCGCCTAGCCAGTTTCTTCTGAGTGAGGGTCTCCCAGGTGTTAACATTTCCTGTATTTGTTGAGGGAATCTTTAGGGAGTCTTTGAAGTGTTTGTCTATGTCCTCTTCACATTCAACTGCCTTCCTTGAGCTGGGCAAAGAAGATTTGCTTTGGCAGTTGGAACCCAGGCTTCCTAAGTATATGGTTGGTCAAGCGGGGTTGGTTTCGGACAATCGTAACCTCAATATTGGTGTTATCCTTCAGGGATGCTGATGTCAGTGGACCTGCCTTCCCAGCTGGTGCAGAGAACCCATCTCATAGAGCACTGATGGCATTTCTGCAAAGGCCTTGAAGTGGTGACCATATGTAGTCCGAAGTTCCTGACCGATACAGAAGAGCTAGAGGGATGACTTTTCCAGGTGTGGAGAGCTTTTCCTTTCTTGTCAATGAGGAACTGGATGATGCAGATGTTTCTTAGTACCAACATTTTCTGTCCATCCTGTGAACAATGCCCACACCACTGGGAAGCTTGGGTTTGACACAATGAAGGATGGTGATGATGAAGGTGGAAAAGAGGTTGGGGGTAATGTCACACCCCGCCTTGATCTCAAAGGATTCTGCCATATTAACATTGGCGAGGACCGTCACTGACATGCTGTCATGGAGGAGATGGAAGAGGCTGATAAATGTCTCTGGACAGCTGGCCTTTGACAGGGCCTTCCATTGCACTTCCTCACTGACTGAGTCAAAAGCCTTGGTCATAAGGAATAAAGATTTGTCATCTTCCTTCAATTCTGTTAAATCGACAAGTGTGTTGAAGTAACTGCACTTCCTTCCCTCCAGGATGCGTCTTGTCACCCGTACATGAAACAATGAAGGCCGTGCAGAGCTACTCACTGCCTAAAGATTTCTCTATGCCTTCGAAGAGACACACATCTTAGTCTACGGTGGATTTTGGATCAGGTCAAAAACTGCTTTACGTTGCAAAAAGAGTTCTCAGATAGTTTGAATCAGGAACCAGCCTTAAGATTATGTACTCGCGACAACAGACATCTTGGAGGTAAAGAAATACAGTCCAGCAAATAATGCGCTTGTCAATTTAAGAGAATTAAAAGGAAGGTGACAAATCTCTCTTCCCTCTGACTGTGCTGGACATGACTTACATTAAACCTGGGACACAGACTCAAGGAGCTACAGTTGGCAGAAAAGTCAGTGCTACAAATTGTGACAATGGTTTTGTGTTTTTCAGTTATGTCAGATTAAATTACTGTAGTGTAGTGTGGTAATAGGCCCTTCGGCCCAACAAGTCCACACAGACCTGCTGAAGCTGAAGCGCAACCCACCCAGACCCATTCCCCTGCACCTAACACATTGCCAATTCACCTAACCTGCACATTTTCTGGACTGTGGGAGGAAACCGAAGCAAACACAGGGAGAATGTACAAACTCCACACAGTCTGTCACCTGAGGTGGGAATTGAACCCAGGTCTCTGGCGCTGTGAAGCAGCAGTGCTAACCACTGTGCCACCGTGCCGCCCATACTTATGTCATACTTTCTGGAAAAACAAACAACGCTTTTAACTGTGAAAAAGCAAGGTCTCAATCTCCATCTCCTTGAAGGACAAGGCCGTTGGTGCATGGGGATACCACTACCTCCAAGTTGCCCTTGAATACACACAGCATGCCCAGTCACTGTATCACAGAGGAATTCTCTGCTTAACAGCACTATGGGAGCGCTAACAGCACAGGGGTGGCTAAAGCTCAAGATGAAGGCTTGTCACGAGGATCCAAGCACAACATGGTTAGATAGTCACTTGACTTTGCTCAGGACAGTCATATCTCTCAACAGAATGAAAAAAAAATTGTACATTACCGTGGCTTCTCTTCTGTTTCCACCTGCCTAATGATGCTCTCCATCCAGGACATCAAATCTCGGACCATACTGAAGAAGCGGAATTTCTCAGCAGTGTCAACCAACTGGGTACGCCGGCCATCACAAGCATCCAGAAGTGCCTTCCAGGCCTCCACCACCTCTTGCTCCTGTTTCTGGATGGCAGCAGCTTTATCTCCTGCATACGCTGTCTGCAAATGGCCTGCATCATCCTGAAACTGCTGAACCTGTTAATGAGGAGATCCATTTCCTTATCCATGAAGGACAAACAAGGACATGTTGTGACTTTACACATGGTGCACTCTACAACTTCTATCTGTAATTAAGTGTCCCATTGTAAATGGCAAAATTCTAGTAAATGCTGTTGGTTTCCCCTCACTTTAAACAATACTAATGACTGCTGGATGTAATTGAAAGGTCACTGAGTGAAGAATTCGAAGTGTTAGTGAGGTGCTACATGAATCACAAGGGAACACTGCTTATTTTGCAGATCTTCAATCAGTTTACAAATTACAAATTAATGAAGTCTAAGGATGAATTACAAGAAAAACTAAATGTTTTAGAGGTTACCAGCAAAGCATAATATTGTCCTATATAAATAGTCGCAACAAAACAAATAACTTCAACTGAAAAGTATTAAAGCAACAGTTTATGATGGAAGGCTCAGGGCTATTTTCATTACCTGCTATACAAGGCTTTAATTCGATGCTTAGTAATATAGCCTTCTCTCATTTTAGCACT
Organism: Hemiscyllium ocellatum; assembly: GCF_020745735.1. Lineage (NCBI taxonomy): Eukaryota > Metazoa > Chordata > Chondrichthyes > Orectolobiformes > Hemiscylliidae > Hemiscyllium > Hemiscyllium ocellatum. The sequence goes on from NC_083408.1 coordinate 41,851,167, forward strand.
TCCTAAATTCTATCATGTTGGGCTTCCTGGTAATTACAGGAGTAATCAATAATGAAGCTATTGACAAATCACGCCTTTGGGAACCATAGGTCCGAAGGGACTTGGGTTCTTCTAATCATGCTACAGCTAATATACATCAAATGTCTCAATTTATAAATGTCTCAATTAAACATGCCCTGCATCGTGCAGCAACTAATGGAATTGCACCTGTTGCAGTTATGTTATTATTTGCCTAATGTCAAATCTCAATTTCCACCACACATTAAGTGACTTTGTACAATACCTGTATTCCAAGGGAATGAATATCACGTTCAAATGCACTGTGCATTCTGTGGAAAGACTCTGCAGTGTTTGCATCACGGCCCAGGTCCTCTGGCAATTCCTCGTGCTTTTCCTGAATCAGGCTCAGGAGCTCTTTGCCATCGTAGAAGTACTTGTGGAGCTCGAAGGAGGCAGTCAGGAGCTGTGTGCGAGTATCTATTAGTTCCAGGAGGTCAGCCCAGGCCTCGTTCAAGCTGTCCTTCCATTCTGCAATGTCAGCCGCTTCCGAATGACCTGAATCAATTAGGTCATCTATCAGCAAATTCACACTGTCCACTCTTTCCTGACCAATTGTTCCCGTCTCCCGGGCAAACTCACGGAATTTCTCTCTCAGTAACTGCAAGGGAAAAGTAAATTGTAGTGAATTATTGTTTTCCCACTAGTTATTAAATAAACATAATTCTCCTCAACCTAACTGATCTGAAAGCCTATATTCTGTAGATGTTGTGAAAATAGAGCGCTGAGTTTAAAATGAGATCTTCCAGTAGTATAAGATGTATAATATGATAATGATAGCACAATGTGTTTGGAGAATGACACCAACAATATTGTATTTCAAAGGTTACTCAATTGACATTTATGCAAAGAATTTTACCAAATTTAGTTTTCTTCAATTGTATTGCAAATAATTTGCTGCAGAATTTCTGCACTTTTTTCCTAACACCCTCGCCACTTTTCTCATTCATGTTGTCTGTAAAGGATAGCTGCCTGCATGGGTGATCGCTAGAATCAACTGAAAAGTCAGCATTGCCTGCTGGGAGTGGTGGGCACTCTCAGGACTGGAGGCAGAAGAAGCTGGCACCATGATATAACAGTGTCCATCCAACCAGTTTAGTATGGGGCTTCGGCAATGGTGGACCCATGTTCTACTGGGATAATGCCAGTGGCAGTGGGAAGAGACCTTTAATTGGTGCATTAATGGCTCAGTTAGTCTCTGGAAAGGACAGACATCTTCCATTTTCTTCCCTGACAGCAAAATGGTATCACAAGGGGAACATCACAGACAATTCAACCCATTCTCCCACCCCATCCTATTTTTCTTCAGTATTGTGTGGGTCCTGCTGCTTTCCAGCACTCCCCCAGATTAATTGACTGGTAAAATCCACACAAGTTGTGTACTCATGAGAGACAAAGTAAGGTGAAATTAAACACGTGAGAACTGCACTGGAAAAAGTCACATAAGTTTGAAAGGCAAGATATTTTCTGAAGGATTTTGTTACAGCTGTACTTTTACATAACGCCTATGTGTGATCCAACAATAAATACTCACTGTAACTTGATCATAGTCTTGCCCTAGTTCCTGAGAAGATGCTGCGACATCCCTTTCTGCAATCCACTGCTCCAGGTCCATTACCTCACGGTTCAATTGGAGAAGATGGCATATATCCTCCAACTTTTTCTTCCGCTCATTTGCTAGGTCTCTGAGTCCTGCATACAGCTTGTCCACTTGCCCCTGGCGCCTAATGATCTGCTCACTGTAAATCAATCAGACTGTCAGTTAATTCCAACAGTATTTTGTGGATTGGAGCCTAACCAATAGTGCATCACTTTGGTATATAAACACACTGCTTCCCAGGCAGAGGGTCACAAAGGAAGTAAGTTTGATGAGTATGCAGTTGAGTCAAATAAAGCTTTGGTTTTTTTTTGCAAAGAATTGTTAGGGAGTGAGAGTTAAAAAGGAGATGCAACAGAGCAAATCAATTAAGAATTAGTTGTCAACTTCTGGTTAATTATAATGGCAATGCCTGCAAGGTCTGTAGCACATTGAATATGTGCCTGTGAAAGCTGAGAATTGTCCCAATGATAACAAATGGAAGAAATGTCTTAGATGAACTTAGAATCATAGAACCCTTACTGTGCCATTTGGCTCAACAAATTCACACCGACCCTCCGAAAAGTACCCCCCCTACCCAACTACTCTACATTTACCCCTGACTTATGGACCTAACCTTACACATCCTTAAACACTATGGGCAATTTAGCGTAGCCAATTCACCTAATCTGCACACCTTTGGATAGTGGGAGGAAACCAGAGCACCCGGAGGAAACCCATGCAGACACAGGGAGCAGACAGTTGCTCAGAATGAATGGGCATGACCAACAACTGGATCCCTTCAGTGAATTAGATAGGGTGGAAGTGTTGAGTTGAGTTACAGTTCTGTAAGAAGATAAATTTTCCTCAAAACAGAGGATCTGGAGCTGTAAGCAGCTTTCTGATATGGACGGGTAGGAGATAGAAAATATGGTCAAATTTATAAGATGGAAATGGGCAAGTGTTGTTCTCTGGGTTGTGTGTTAGAGAAAGATAAGTGAGACATTACTTTAAGAATGGCAAAGTACATCCTAATTAAAAGGCTATAGGATCTCTGAAAATAAAACTGAAATTACAAAAAAAGCATGGATCAATTAAGGAGATAGACTGAATTTTCCATCATTCTGTCGAAGTATTAGTACATTTTGAACGTCATGTAAAGTGGAAACCGCATGGAGGGGGAGGGATGGCATGAGGCTGTAAATTAATGGAGATCTTCAGTAGTTCCACACATCATTAAAAACTGGGTCATGGGAGTAGACAATGGTCAAAAACATTCATGTTATGCTGAGCAATATCATATTAGCTTTATAAAATCAGAAAGTTTAAAGAGGCTTTGGAATTTTTAAAATATAAATTTAGGCAGATTTTAGAAATGCTACTCAATTGCCTTTGATCCTTTATTATTCACTGAGGGCCTCTGTTTGTTGGTCATGTCTTTTCGTTTTGAGTAAGTTCATCTAAAAGCATTTCTTGTGATTGTTGTGGACATTCTTAACTATCAAGATGTAGCACGTGACTTTATGAAAATTCAGAGACAATTAGCAAGATGATACTTGAGATCTGGGAATACTTAAAATTATTTTCTTTCCCATTATGATAGTGCTAAGCAGTGATTGACAGAAAAGCAGAAGAAATCAATATGGTGATCATTAAGCTAGATAAAGACCAATGAATAGAGAATTTCCAATAAAGGAGACACTCTGAAAAGTAAAGCTAAAACCAATTATTAAATACCATTTCACTTTCATTGGTAAGAATACGTTTAACTCAATTGGAGAACTCTGACAGACTGAAATTTACAGTTCCAGAGTATAGCACAATGTATTCAATTGAACCTACTTACTTGCTGCCCTGTTGTTTAGCGTGCAGTTGGTACGTTCTAGTTGATCAGATGAACATCAATTACCTTTTTTAACCTTGATTTTGGAACTGCAGTGCACTTGCAGTGATTCACCATGATTGTTTTTCAACACTTCCCTCCTGGGAATTGGTAGGACTGTGTTTAATTGCATACATGGCATACCTAAGTTCATCACATAGAGGGCTGTTGACAATAGTGTAATCATAGGAACAGGAGTCACCAATTTGGCATGTTGAACCAGTCCCACTATTTTTAGTAACCGTGAGAACTCAAGTTTGTTCATCGTCCCATACTTTAATAATTTCCAAGTAAGTATCTATACCCCCCACTGAATTGGTCTCACTTGTCATTGCAGCTATGAATCTACAGGTCATTATGTTCCACAATCTCTCATGCAATGTGTGAGGACATTACTGGATTCCATTGGGTCTACAGCATAGAAATGAAGCACTTGGGTCCATTGGTCTTTGCCAGTGTTTACGTGCTATGCAACTCTTGCTCCATCCCTTTTCTTCAAATCCTGTCACCATTTCCAAGAAATCTAGCTCATTAATTCTTGAATCAGTGCTATTTGTCTCTATTACTCTTTGTGATAGCACGCTCTATGTTCTTACCTCTCTTTGGCAAAAGATTTTCCTAAATTCTCAGTTGGATTTATTAGATAATATTATATATTTATTGGATATTTTCACCAATGAAACTCAGGTGGTGTTATTTCATCAATTTGTTTGGTGCCATCTAGGATTACATTTACTGTAAAATTCTCATTACAGAAATTAAAATAAACTCTTTTAATCTCAAATGGTGGATTTAACAATTTGCTCAGTGCAAAAATACCAGAAGAGAAATAACATCAGTCATTAACTTGCACCTTGAAATATCCAAGTAGGCTCTACTGCCTTCTGATGGTCACTGGGCAAATGGCAAAGATTACCTAGATTTGTCTATTTAAACCAGTGGTCCTACAGGGATTGGCCGTTTAGTACCTAAACATCATTATGTTTTCCAGACTGCTGGAAGTACTAATGAAAAACAACAAACCAGGAACAGGTAGGCCTGACTTCTTTTAAATTCTGATAATCGTTTCTCAGAATTAGTCTTTTCTGCTAATTAAAGTATTTATGTTTTCATTTCTACTGCATTTTGGAGCCGTTAATGAGTTACTGTGTCTTCTCACAGGCTTGCATCGACCAGAGACTGCACTGCATGTGGGTTTTATGCTTTTTGCTGTCAACAAATGTAAATTCGTTTAACCCTCATACTTCAACATTAATGAAAATAAACCCAACTTTGCATTTGTGTTTTTTGCCTCAAAACTGCTTCTAATTAGTATCACGGCTTTGATGAAGATTCTGGTTGTCTGAGATGACCACAGCATTGCGACTCACCCCTCTGGGTGCTCTTCAGTCAGAAGTTTCTGGGCCCTGTCAGCCAGCTCCCGGATAATGTTCCCATAATCAAGTATGGCCTGTTGCAGGATAAGGTGTTTCTTCAACATTGTGGTTGCGCCAGCTTCATCCTACAGAACCCAGAGGAACGTTGGTCAGTGCACATACCAAGAACGGGCGCTTTGTGATTATGTTATTAGACGACTGAACCAGAGACCTGTTGATCCAACAACATGAGTTCAAAGTCAAGATTAGAGTCGTGCTGGAAAAGCACAGCAGGTCAGGCAGCGTCCCAGGAGCAGGAAAATCGACGTTTCAGGCAAAAACCCTTCCTGATGAAGGGTTTTTGCCCGAAACATCAATTTTCCTGCTCTTCAAATGCCGCCTGACCTGCTGTCCTTTTCCAGCAGCACTCTTATCTTGACTCTAATCTCCAGCATCCGCAGTACCCACTTCTGCCTAAAAATGGGTTCAAATCCCATCATTTGAATCAAATCCCACCTCATGGGAAGTTAGTTAGTTAAATAAATCTGAAATAACAAGTTACCATCAGTAATGGTGACCATGGACCTAAGAGATTATGTTAAAAAAAACCCATCAGCTTCACAAGTGCCCTCTAAGAAATGCTGGCCTTTATATGACTCCAGAACCACAGCAAGTGGTTTACTCTAAACTGCCGAAATGACACAACAAGCCACTAATTGTATTGAAGTAACAGCAAGAGTGAATAGAAAAAAATAAAACAACTAACCCACATACATACCAATCAACCCCACAAAGACATTCTCATTAACATCTGGAAAATTGTGATAGTTGCTTCCATGAAGTCAAGCTGAAGCCTAATTTCATCAGAATTACATCTTTCATCCAAGATCTCAGATACTATCCCACAACATCTCATAGCAGCCAAATGGTACACTGTTGAGGGAATGGCCTTACCGTTAACTCTAGATCACAACAAGGTCTCACAACAATAGGTCAAATATAGGCAAAGAAATGTCCTGTTGATAACTCTACCACTACTTTACCTCAGTTGGTGAATTTGTTCTCCTTAACATGGATCATTTTAAAGAAACATTGAGAGGCACAGAGTGTTCCTTAGATCAGAGACTTCTGTGTTCATCACTAAAAGGAGCTCAGTAATGCTACTATTAAATGAGCTGGTTGAGTCCTGAAGGTATATAGCTGCCAGACTGGGTGACTGGCAAGAGTTCAGAACATCAATACAAGGGAAAATCAACTTCACAATTTCTACATAGAAGCTGCATCTTTCTGTAACAGTATTAATAGGAGTGACCACCATACAATCCTTGTGGAGCCAAAATCCCATCATCAAACATGTTGTGTGGCCTGCTACCATGCAAACTGGAATGGGCTCAGAATGGAACAGGCCTAGCGCAGAGCATCCACGAGAGGCAGTGGGCAACCAGCACCAGAATAGTGTTCCAACACAATCCAATTTCACAGCCTGCCTTATCCCTACATTTACCAGCAGAGCCAAGCAATTGCGGAACCAATGCTTCAGATGGAAGCCTTACCACATCTTAGTAATTTATTATTCACAACCATTCACAACTAATAAATGAAGCATTCAGTTCAGCCAAAAGTTTAAAATGGAGGATCCATCCCAGATTTCACCATCTCAGATTTTAAGCCTTCAGCTGATTAAATTTACACCACATGATATCAAGAAATGGCTGAGTGAACTGGAAATGGCAATGGCTATGTGCCCTGACAATATTTGGCTGTCATACTGAAAAACTGCATTCCAAAATTAGCTATGCCACTTACAGCTTCAACATTCTCCACTTGATAATATGGAAATTTGCCCAAACAGGACCAGTCTATCAAAAATCAGGAGAAATCCACTCCAGCTAATTACAGCCCATCTGTACAGTCTCTGTCAACAGCAAAGTGATGAAAGCTGTCATTGACAGGGAATTCAAATGGCAATTACTTGCTGATGATTACACTTTAATTTGATTCAGTGTTCACTCTCATTTGTAACTTCACAGATGGTGAAGCAGACCTTGTCTGCATGCAGCAAGATCTGAACAACGTTCAGAGCTTGGATTGATAAGCGGCAATTAACATTTGCACTGCGTAAGTGCCAAACAATAACTATCTCCAACAAGAGAGTGTCTAACCATCTCCCCAGGACATTCAAAGGAATACTATCACTTAATTACCCACTATCATAATCTGAAAAGTTCCAATGACCAAAAAAAAGGGACAGAGTTACAAATATTGTGACTACAAAAGCAGATCAAAAAGTAGAAAGTCTGACAACTGACTCAATCCCTGAATCCCCAAATTCTTTCCACTAACCACAAAGCAGAAACCAGGAGTGTGACAGAATACTGTCTACTGGATCAATGTAATTCCAATAACACACAAGAAGCTAGATAACCATCTAGGACAACTGAACTCCCTCCATCACCAATACACAATGGCAGCAATGTGTACCATCTGCACAAGGCACTGCAGCAACTCACCAAGGTTACTTCAACAGCACCTTCCAAATCTGCAACCTTTACCATCGAGGGGATGGACAGGGAGTGCATGCTAGCACCACCACCCGCATGTTTCCTCCAATTCACTCACCATCCTGACCTTTATCACAGTTCCTTTCTCAATGCTGGATCAAAAGCCTGAAAACCACTTTCACAGCTCTGTGAGTGTACTTATACCAAATAGATTGCAGTGATTGAAGACCCGTCTCTCCACCAACTTCTTATAGACAATTAGAGAGGGGCAGTAGCCTGCAAGGTTGATATCTTATGGGAAATTGCTATCTTGGAAAAGTACATTCAAACCACCAGATATCACTCAAAGCCTCTTCAAGCCTCTCTGACTTGGTAAGTTAGGACAGGACACTCTTTTCCAAAAGCAATATATAGTTGAACCTAATAAAGCATAGTGTACAAAATGTCAGTGCAGAAACAACTTGGTCTGGTCACTCCAACAGGTTTTTAAGAAGGACACACATCCATGCTTCCTAGTTAGCCTACTGGATTGAATGACTCATGAAAATGCAGTGCTCCACTGGAGGGCCAGCTTTGTCCATTTGGATTTGTCTGTCACTCTAAAGGGCAAAATTAATGGAGGAATTATGACAATTTCATATTTCCAAGTTTGAAGCAAATGCAAACATGCAAGCAAACTGCCAGGTAATTTAAAAATAGGCTAGTTTAGTTATCTCCTCGAATGTTAGGTTTCATTAGCTAAGACACAATTTATCAGGTTTAAATCTACTCTGCAGATTACAACAAAGTCGCATTAATATTATTAACTCTGAATACAACAGCTCCCATTTCAGACATAAACAAGACATACATTTTTCTGGAAGTTGCAAAGATCTAATGTGCAATCAGTAGTGCGTAAGTTTTGGAGGTCACCCATACAGAATTTTGTCAGCTGCTTTCTATTTATATTAGAACTCCTTACACATTTCTCTGTGAAGCTTAACTTGGTAGTCAGGTGTTTGTGTGTGCTTTATTAGTTTGTGAAAATTCTTGCCAGTTCTTTACTGATTTATTGGGGCCTTCTAAAAAAAAAGCGTTGCCAAGCAAATTACGTTCCTGCACTTTTCAGTGAGACAAAGCAGTCTACTACTGAAGCCAACGAGTGTTTGCCTTAAATCTGTCTTACTGCTACAACTATTACCCACTACTGTGGTGTATAGAACATAAGGTAGGGGGACAACTTCCCCTTGATGGATTTCACTACTTATATACCAAAGCAAAAGCCTCCTCTGCACTGGGAGTTGGTGAAAGTCTTTGAAGGGTCATTTTTATCTCGAGTCCAGAATTTTCTTTAATTTAACAATTAACTATTGAGCAACTAAGTTAAGAAGTACAGTTATATTGCAGCCTTAAATTGGGAGTACTGTATATAAGCTCTGAGAGTGGCTGTCACTAGTCAATCAATGTCTGGTGTGCACTGCTTTTTTAAAGCTTAAGTCGGTTGTTGTCAGAAAGATAAATAGAGGCCTCCTTCAGAGCTGTACAATCTGCACTGAGTGCTGCTTTACTTAGCTTTACTGGTGGTAAAGATGAGCTTCCCCTTTCTTCTACAGTTTCTGCTTCATCTAGTTGTTTCTAACTTCACAATTGGAAGTGTGAACATTGAGGCACACTCACTTTTCTTTTGGTTTAAGATCAAATCTTTAGATTGAAAGTTTTTTAGAAGCAGTATAGAACATTTCATTGGAATAAGTTACCTTAGTAGAAAGTTAGTTTGAGTAATTTCAACAGGAGTAATTGATTAGAAACCTGTAGATTATAATAATCCTGAGAAAATATAAGCCTTCAATTTTCTGAGTTTTCATGTTAGAAGACTTCACAGTTCACAGCAAAGAACTGGAAAGAACTAATTGAGACAGCAGGGCATTTTTTTCTGGATGTGAAACTATGAAGTGATGGTGTTGGGGAGTCAATGAGAATATTGCTCTACTGTGTGTTTGAAGATCTTTCAACACTAGCAGCTTTGTTCCTCTCACATGATTTGCAGTATAAAGTGTCTGGAAAAAGATCGAGGAAGCTGACCAGAGAAATGTATTTAGCTTCCAAAACGCACTCTGTTTTAGCTTGTCCCTCCCAGAATATAATGTGGCTTGGGATGGAGTTGGGGAGGGGTTTGGAGGCAGAGATACACTGGGAACTTAAGATGCTTCCTTATGCAATGAGTATTTGTAACCAACTCGACAGTTTCCTTTTATTTTTGCTAGTTCCAATGGGAGTCACCCAGATCAGCTTATTTGGATTTTATTTGTCTAGTAGCTAATTTTACTTATGGTTAAGCTTTGCATTAGCAGCTTGGACCATGTCGTGATGTAATGAGATATAATGATGATTTGCCACTATCAAATTATGTTAGCTCTCCAACATGAGGTAGAGATATGGGTCACATAGTAGTGAAGAATGCAACAAAAATTTATTACAACACCCTTTGTGCCTTTAACCAATCTCCACAGTACCTTGTATCTCCTACATCACAGCCACCCATCTCCCTGAGCTCTTGTAGTCCCTGTACAAACGTAGTTTCAATTCATGCCAAACTGTGTCCCCCAACTCCTGCCATTTGCACTTACCCTGACTCATTCAGGATCTGTAAAGAGCAGACCTGAGGTGTCATGCCGACATAAAATGAATGTGTATTTGGTGATAATGTCACTATTCTAAAAAAAACACTCATTGGTAGCAAAGAAAACATTCCATGTATGAAAATTCCATCAACTAATCACTTACAAAAACAAACATTCCTATTCTATACTCATTTCCAGCTGTTCATCAAAACAATCACTTAACACGGTCTCTTTCCTCCACCACCCCCCCCACCCCCCACCATTAGAGTTCAGTTGTAAAATCATTCAAGCAATCAAATCCTATAATGATAATCATCAAACTTATTTCAACAGGTAGGGCAAGATAGCAACTATTGATCTTTAAAGGAAACACTGTTTTATGTTTAAAGCCAAATACCTCAACAGATCCAATGTTTTTTGTGAGATCATAAAGTTGCAGAAGTACTAAGGCGCAGTGGAGGCCATTTGGTCCGTTGTGTCCGTAACAGCTCTTCAACCGAGCATCATTATCTCTTGCCAATCTCCCAACCCTTGCACACTATTTCTATCCAATTAATCATCCAAGGCCACTGTATTGTCTCAATTGAAACTGCCTCTACCACAAGCAGAGCATTCCGTATCCTAACTGCGTGAAAAGGTTTTCTCTTTCAATTCGCAATTTTTCTTTTGCAAATCACTTTAAATCTATGCCCTCTGGTGTTTGATCTTTTTATGATCAGGAACAGTCCTCCCAATCTATTCCATCTAGTTTGCTCCGCGATTTTGAAAACGTTCATCAGATCTCTTCTTAGACTTCTTCTCTAAAGGAAAACTGCTTTAATCTATCCTCAACTGAAATGTCTCAGTTCTGCAAACATTCTTGTAAACTGCTTCTCCACCGTCTCCAGTACATACACATCCTTCCTATTATGTGGCACCAAAAATGTACAATATTTCAGTTCAGATCTAACAAGTGCCACATCCAACTTCAGCATCACCTCCTTGCTCTTGTACGCTATATCCTTATTAATAAAGCCCAGGAAACTGTATCCTTTATCAATTACTCTCACAACCTGTCCTGTAACCTTCAGTGATCTGTGCACATATACACCCACTTTCTCTGAGTGGGCAAATGCATGAGTTTGCATGGCAGATGAAGTATAATGTAGATAAATGGTAGCAAAAACCAGCATGCAGATTCTCATCGGAATGGGAAAAGACTGGGAGAGAGGAGGTGCAACAAGAGCTGGCAGTTCTTCTACACCAGTCGCTGAAAGTAAGTGTGAAGGTGCAGGAAGCAGTGACGACAAATGGTACACTGGCCTTCATAGTGAGAGGATTTGAGTGCAGGAGCAAGAATGTCTTGCTGCAATTGTACAGAGCTTTGTGAGACAACACCTTAAGTATTGTCTGTAGTTTTGGTCTGTTCTGAGGAAGGATATTCTGGCCATAGGGGAATGCAACAAAGGTTTACCAAACTGATTCCTAGGATAGCAGGTCTGACATGGGAAGAGAGATTGAATCAGTTAGGACTATTCTCTGGAGTTTCGAGGAAATATGGGGTTGTGGGTGTGGGGGGGGGGGGGAGGTGGAGTTCTCATAGAAACATACAAGAACACAGGGTAAACACAGAAAGGATGTTCCCAATGATTGGGCAGTCCAGAACGAGGGGTCACAGTTTAAGGATATGGAGTAGGTCATTTGATTTGGGACTGAAATGAGAAGAATTTTTTTTTACTCAGATAGTGTGAGTCCATGGAATACTTTGTCGCAGAAAGCAGCTGAGGCCAAAAATATTGAACGTTTCCAAGAAGGAGTTGGATATAGTTCTGAGGGTTAAAGGAGATGAAAGGGTGTGGTGAGAAAACAGGAGCAGCATACTCAGTTGGATGATCAGCTATGATTGTACTGAATCCTGTTGTAGACTCAAAGGGCTCAAATGGCTTGCCCTGATTATATTTTCTATGTATCTAGGTTTACCTTGAATACCCTATATTTTCCACTAGTTGGTAGCCTACAGACCATATTGAGCAATGATATTGTATCTGTTTTATTAGCCCAACTATTTCTGTCCTTGAATCATCCAAGACATCCTCTTTCTTCAGCACTGCAATGCTTTCCTGAAACCAATACTGCCACCTGTCCACCTTTCCTTCCTTTTCTGAACACCTTGTATTCAGGAAAATTTAACAGCCACTCCTGCTCTTTCTTGAGCCGGATCCCTCTCATCGCCACAACATCATGTTACCAGAGAGCAACATGTACCTGTGACTCCTTAATCTTATTTATGATACTCCAGACATTCAGATACGGTGAATTTGACCATTCTTTGACTTTTTGGCAAACTTTGGAAGTTCCAAAAAGTTTGTACACCATTTATGGACATCGTATTTGCTTTTAACAATCCCAAAGTGAGTCTGATTTCTGCCAATGGTCAGCCAGAGTCATATGCAAAGGGAATCTCTTATCTCTCCAAGAAGGTAGCCTGGCAATCTAAAGGAATTCACAGACTTTAGATATGGTTGGAGCAGAACTAATGTGCTAAATTAAGGTTTGAAATATCGACCTCACTGGGATCACGTCAGTGGAAGCAATGATCAGTTTATCAGGCAGCTGTCTTTGGGAACAAACTGTGTACAATTTAAGGGCACCACACCTTAATCGCATGCCTCCTCCCACTCGCTGCCCCAGCAATACATAGGGGAGCTGGGTTTGGGTACTTTTGTGCCAGTGGACAGCTATTTATCTATACAAAAATTTAAGCAAGACTGACTTTCATTATCTTGTTCTACCTTTCAAAGCTTCTGAAGAACAATTGTAAACCATGCTCCATTATGCATCATACTTTGCTTACATCAATGATACAAGTCAAAGATAAGAGTTCATGAAATACCCACTCCTGAATTCCTTGACAGCATTAATCCATGTGAAAAGTTGTAGTTGCTTACTTCAAAGCTACTTCCCTGAAACAAGCCAGCCTGGCTGACCTGTCCCTAAATCCTGCGAATTATAGGCTTTGTTAATTTTGATCCCTCAAGATTGTATTGAATAAATCTTTCTACAAACCTTAAACATACAAATCTGCCACCTGACCTGCTGTGCCTTTCCAGTACCACACCCTCAACTTGCAGAAGATGTAATGCAACTTCAGAGACACTGGCACACATCTCGGGATGGTGCCCTTATGTCAAGAATATGAGAATAAAAATATGAGAATAATAGGGTGGCAGCAATGGTTGGAGCCATCCATTATCTTATACAAGACTTTCTCCTATTCAGCACAGTCACTAAAAGCAGAAACGAGCTAATGTTTCCTTCCAATGATATTTCAAAGCATCCTGTTTATGTTGGAAATCATTTGTCCAAGGATACAAAGAAATTACCTTATTAACTTTCTAACATACGCACTCCAGGATATTTGATATGGAACAGTAAAATCATACAAAACATGTAGAATTAAGTTTTACCTTGGTTTTCTCATCAGCAATCATGTATAGCTCTTGCTCACTCATCCAAATTTCAGCTTCTGCAGCATCCAGGTAATATTGCTGGGCTTCATTTGCACCTTCCAGGCGTTTCTGTCTTTTCTCTGCTTCTTCTTGCAGTTTGTTCCATAATTCCTTTAACTCTTTCAACTGTTCCTCGATAGCAACCGAGTCAGGCCTTTGTTCCACAACCATTGCCTCCCCTCTTTCCAACACATCATCAATACGCGGCTGATGTCCCTGTATCTCCTTCTGCAAAGTCTGTGGAAGCAGAAGAAAGTTTTATGGCAGTAATGGGTTTAATCAGACCAACCTCTAAAGTTTTTCTTATGTTCTGGAACCATGAACTTCTATATTCTTCCAGGACTGGGGAAACAAATTTCACTTACCTTATTCTTCTTCATCAAGAGGTGGACGGTCTGGAGGTTATGGCCATGGTCTGTACTTGTAGCTAAAGGCATTCGTTCTTGCACCCAAAGCTAAATGAAAACAGGAAAAGATATCAATTCTCACAAACAAGGCCACTGCTATCTCAACATAGTTTATTATTTTAGTTGCATGCTGTGAAAAAATAGACACAATAAAATGTGGAGCTGGAAAAAGCACAGCAGGTCAAGCAGCATCAGAGGAGCAGGAGAGTGAATGATTCGGACAGAATCCTTCATCAGGACTATTGGAAGGGTCCTGCCCAAAACACTGACTCTCCTGCTCCTCTGATGCTGCTTTAACTGCTGTGCTTTGTCCAGCTCCACATTTTATTGGCTCTGACTCTCCAGCATCTGCAATCCTCACTATGTCCTAGTGAAAAATAGACACATCAGTCTTACAATCTCGTCCTCCAGATCCCGGTAAAACTGGTAGGTCATCTTCGATAGGTGGAGCTTTTGGCGGCGTTCCTGCAGAGGACCCATCAGCTGTAAGAATCTTCTCTCAATGTCTTGTTCTTTCCCATCTGTCTCCATCGGTCCCTCTGGGGAGAGAATTCTGGTCTGAGAAAGAAGCTCCTCCACCTCTTTCTTTCGCATGTCCACTTGATTTTCTAATATCTGTTTGCAACAAAAAACAGTTGACTCAGACATCTTCAATTCTCCATTGCAAAATATGCCTTTGAACAATAGGGAATGAAGGATCGACTACATCAAGATGACTGACCAACAAATCAATGGCTTAAGTAAACATTTTCCATGGAGTTTGTTATATGTCTCAATACGTGAGATGTTTCAGATCAGATCTGATCTGATCTGATATCATGTAAATGTGGCGTACAACTTTAATAAAAATGGAAAATGCTTCAAACATTCAACTGATGAGAAGAATTTATAGATACAGAAAGAGAGTTAACATTTCAGGTCGAAGACCTTTCATCAATCTGAGATGTTGGTTTAGATTTGCGTTGAGTCGGGATGATTTAGGAGCTATATAAAAACGGTGGTCAAATCAGGGGATGGGATGCAGATTCCCAACCATGTTCCTGGGCTTTCAGAGTGTTGTCTGGATCAGTTTGTGAGCTTGCACCCAGCTCATCCCAATTATTTCATGAAGTCAGTCCAGGTCTTTAACAGGGTATGCTTCATGACACATGAGAGTCTAGATGCGGAAACCATTAGGAAGGTAAATGATAAACAACGTCTTCATGCCTAGTTATGCCCCCTAACAAAACTCCACATCAATGTACACTGCTCCTCACAGCCTCCATGGCCCCTCACAGTCCCTGATGCCAAGGTAAGCCACATCTCCGAATTCATAGCTCTTCATACTCCCCAATCCAGGCTTTGTCCCTCCACTCCCTTCCACAGCTCCTTTTGACTTTATTCCAACCTCTAGTATTTTCAAGCTCAATATAAATCATGCAGAGGCAAAGAACCCGATGGTGACAGATAGATGTGTCAAAAGAAAAGTGAGAAAAAGTCATTTAATGATAACTTTCCACTAAGTTCAAAAACCCCACCATCCAACCTAAGACTCAGTCAGAGGTAGAATTTCATTGGATGAAACTGAAAAACACTTGAAATCATATTGTATCAATAAAGAACGTGACATCATTAGCAGAGATGAGACAGTCACAGGGCTCAGATGGAGTTGAAGATTAACAGATCAGTCATGATCTCGCTGAATGGCAGATGAGACTCAATGGGCCGAATGGCCTACTTCTACTCCTATATCTCTTCATCTTACAGATTAAAAAAAAGGAGTATTGGTTGTATGGAGTTTCCACAAAAAACACCATATGAAGCTGTCCATTGTTGTATCTTTGTCAAATATAGTTTGACAGAAAATATGAATGTATAAAACAACTTCTCTAGCTCCCATGCATTCCTCTACCTGTCAGTGCAGTTATATTTCTTTTGTTTTCTGTGGGGGCCATGTTTGTTTTATTACAATGTTATTCCCCCCACCCCGGTAGGGATTTTACAATTCCCCAACTATTCAAATAAACATGGCATGCCATCATACCTTTCTTGTGAAACTGTACACACATTTCAAAAACATTTAACTGGTTCAAGGAATAACAGTCAACAAAGGAAAAAAAGAAATTAATTCTGACAATATCAGTGAAGTTATTAAAAAAGATTGTTGGCTGCGATGATTTATGAATTTATTGTGTAAACTGCCATTCAAATTATCATGTAATTATTTAGTGCTACATTCAGGGAGGGAACGTAGGAAAAGTAGAAAATTCAGACCTTTAAGCCAATTCCATCCATTCAATTAGATTCATTTCTATTTGCCCACCTTTGCTTTCAATGTCTTGATACCCCTTATCCAACAAAATTGGATAATCTTGTAAACGGCAATTGACTCAGTTGATCCAAATGTTGAGAGTCAAACCAGAAATAAAGATTGGCGTGCAGATAGACAACAGTAAAAATGGCGATAATTGAGTTCCAAAAAAATAACATTCTGCTTAAAACAGAACTCTCTGATCTTGAAAAACCATGGTCGGATAAATAGAGGAGGGTCAAATTAAGAAAATGCAAATGTTTGGAGCAAAATCAAAACATAAACAAGAAAGCAAAGAGCTATAAAATTATCAGTATATTATTCCACATAAGTAACAAAAGAAAAATCAGGAGAGTTAAGGTCATAACACACAAGATAAAATCACAGTCAATAATACAAAGTTGCAGAAGTAGTAAGCAGTTACTTTACTGTCATATTTACTGGACATTAGAACATATCAAAAAAGATATGAAGACATTGACTACAGAAAATAAGACGATAAGTGATAAACTAGTCAAAGTTAAAGAAGATAAAAACCTTGATTTGGATAAATTACAATCATGTTTATTAAAATAAATTTGAGGAGAGTTAGCAGATACACTAATATGCAGTTTAAAAAATTAATTTGAAAAGCATTAGAAGAGTTACAGGCAAATTGTTATATTATTTAGATTGAAAAGTGGGGATAGAACAAATACAAGCAAATAGAAACCAAGATGGCTTCATTACAAAATCATGAGGGGCATGGATAGGGTAAATAGACAATGTCTTTTCCCTGGGGTTGGGAGCCCAGAACTAGAGGGCATAGATTTAGGGCATAGAGGGGAAAGATGTAAAAGTGACCTAAGAGGCAACTTTTTCACACAGAGGATGGTACGTGTATGGAATGAGCTGCCAGAGGATGTGGTTGAGGCTGGTACAATTGCAACATTTAAGAGGCATTTAGATGGGTATATGAATAGGAAGGGTTTGGAGGGATATGAACCAGATGCTGGCAGGTGGGACTAGATTGGGTTGGGATATCTGGTCAGCATGGACGGATTAGACCGAAAGGTCTGTTTCCATGCTATACATCACTATGACTCTATGTCAGTGGTAGGAAATATAATGAAAACTTTACCCAAAGCTATACTGCAAAAATATATTACAACTGAAATGAAAGCTACCAGAGATTTCAAAAATAAAGTTCATATTTGGCCAATCTTCTTGAATTTTTGAAGGAGGAACTCAGAGTACACAAGATATTGCTGTAGAAATTTGGACTTGCAGCAGTCCTTTGATAAATCACTTGAATCATAGAATCCCTACAGTGTGGAAACAGGTCCTTCAGCCCAGCAAGTCCATACCAACCTTTCGAACAACATACCACCCAGACTCATCCCATATCACTCTACACTACCCCGACTAATGCACCTAATCTATACATTCCTGAGCAGTATGGGCAATTTAGGGATACTCATGACCAAGGTCAGAACATGTGGACTCAGAATCATCGACAGGAAACAATGGAGAATAAGGCTGCTCAGCTGAATGTACATACACCAGCTCTGCGCCAAAGCAATTTAACTGGTCTGTCCATTCTTCCCAATCAGACTATATAACTAAAAACTTCAAGTCACAGTATCATCAGACCCTTCAGTCCAACCCAGTCCATGCTGATCAAAATTCCAAACTAAACTAGTCCCACCTGCCTGCGCTTGGCCTATATCCCTCCAAACCTTCCCTATTCATATACTTAACCAAATGTCTTTAAATGTTGTAACTGTACTGCATACTTCTGGGAACCATTCTTGTAAGTTAATTCTGCACTTTCTCTGAAGCTTTTGCATCCTTCCAAATGGGAGGTGGCCAGAACTTAGATTTATCAGAACTTCCTTGCTTTGTACTCTATACCCTTACTTATAAATCCCACAGTTCTCAACACTTCACTACCAGCTTTCTCAATCTGCCCTGTTGCCTTGAATGACTAATCTCAAATGTCTCTGTTCTTGCACATCCTTTAGAACTGTACACTTTATTGTGCCTCCCCACATTTTGCTACCAACATTTATCACTTCACAGTTCTTTGTATTAAATCACATCAATCACTTGTCCACTTATCCCACCAGATGGAAATGTCCTCTTGCAGTCTACCATTACCTTTCATGCTGTTCACTATATTTCGAAGTCTTGCAAATTTCAAACTTCTGCCCGGTACACTCAAGTTTAAATCATTAACATAGATTAAGAAAAGCAGCAGCCGTAGGACTGACCTACGGGTGAGCCTCACTATATACAACCACTTTTTGTTTCTTATAACTTAACATTGTCTCCAGGCTGCCATATCTTCTTGCTCTATTTTATGCCTGGGTTCCCTTACTCAGTGTGCACTGCCAGACTATTCAGATTCTGAATTTTCTACTGCTCTTCCTATATTCCTTCACTGAATTTAACTTACATTAAATCACTTGGTAGTTTACACCATAAATTGGCATAAATCAATACAGCCAATTTTTTAATCACCTGATCATTCTGAACTTGCAGGTGTATCTGAGGTTTACCATAAACTGACCAAATACTTCTCACCCTTACATGTGTGTCATGTAATCTCCAGAATAATAATATAAAAAACAAATTAATATTCACCATTAGTTCCGTGTGACCAGTAAACTACAAAAAGGGCTGATCTTTCCTTTCAAATACCCCAGTAATTCCCATCATATTTGCATATGCAGAAGATCATGGAATTTTAGGTATAAGTTGACTTCAGGAAAGTTTGTGTTTCTGCAAACTCTCATGTTATCATCAAAACATTCAATGCGGACACTCCAAAATTAGTCATGGCTTCTGGGATTGTGCACGTTTTCACACCAGCAAAACGTATGACAAATTCAGCTGGAGATTGTGTTTTCAAGAACATGAGTAGGTACAAGTTGAATTTCTTTTTCTGAAGAATTCGGTGCTGTTCATCAGGCAAGTGAGGAGACAATTTTGTATTGAAAGCAATACATTTTCTTAAGTGACGCTTTGCGATTTTAGATATGCACCTCAGGTTGGGGCTCATGTTGTAGGTTTGCTCGCTGAGCTGGAAGGTTTGTTTTCAGACCATTTTGGGAGTACCTAATTCCTGAGGCACTCATGCAGGAAGTACATTTGTTTGTGGTGGCCCCCAGTCAGATGGCGTTGGTTTCCCATCTTCAGGCCAGTTTTAGCATATGGTGCCCACAAGTGCTTGTGACTTTGGAGACAAAAATCGGTGACAAAACGTCTGAAAACAAACATTCCAGCTCAGCGAGCAAACTTATATCAAATTTGCTATTGAAGTCATTCTGTACCAATAGGCGGGACAATAAATTTAAAAATCATGTGAAGGTTATTCATTTTTCTAACCTTATGTTCCTGAAGGTGCAAACACACATCCTGAAGAAGTAACTTTTCTCCACGAGCAAGGAAAAAAGGTTGAGATCTTTCTAAACTTTTTAAAAAGTTTATTTTTTTGTGATAAACTTCATTACAGTTGTTCAATTGAACTTTATCAAAACTACTAGTTCCAAATATGTCAGGGAATAATTTTAAAAATAATTTATTTTCCTAAATAAACATCACATTTTAAGGTACTGACTGATTGCACTGGGTCATGGTAAAAGTTTTGCACCCAGTGATATACAAATGAGTAGAATTTTGAAAAATGGAACATTATACGAAAGCCAATTGCATCCAAAGTGGAAACTCTATCTTAAAAAGTTTAGAAAGATCTCAACCTTTTTTTCTTGCTTGTGGAGAAAAGTTACTTCTTCAGGATGTGTGTTTGCACCTTCAGGAACATAAGCTTAGAAAAATGAATAACCTTCATATGATTTTTTTATTTGTTGTCCCACCTATTGGTACAGGATGACTTTAATAGCAAATTTGATATTAATGTTGGGCAACACTGTAGAGTCTGATCAGGGCACCACAGCTCTTAAAACAAGCTGAACAATGCACTGCTTCTATCAATGGCAAGGAATTTAGATTTGAGTTATCTATTAAAGTTTTGTATTTTGGCAGACACCAAATGCATGTTTTTACAAAGACATACTTGGAGAATTTAAACTTTGAAGGATTGTGGAAAATAGAATTTATTTCAAGTTTTATGGTCATATCTGACTGAAGGGGTTCCATTAAGAAAAGGTAATTGCATGGAATTTATGGTGAGTTGGCAAATTGGACACAAACTTGGTTTGGCTACAGAAGACAGAGGCTAGTTGTGGTGGGGGGAGGGTTGTTTTTCTGATTGGAGGTCTACGACCAGTGAGTTCCACAGGATCAGTGTAGGGACCTCTGTTTTTTGTAAATAATATAAAGATTTGTGTGAAAATGTTGGTTGCCTGATTAGTAATTTTGCAGATGATGTGAAAATTGGTGGAGTTGTGGATATCAAGGATGGAAATCAAAGGATATCAGGAGACAGATCAGTTAGAAATTTGGGCAGAGAAATAGCAGCTGGAGTTTAATCCAGACAAGTGTGAGGTAATGCATTTTGAGAGGTCAAATGCAAGAGGAAAGTATACAGTAAATGGTAGAACCCTTAGGACTATTGCTATACAGAAGGATCTTGGGGTCCAAGTCCATAGCTCTCCCAAAGTGGCAACACAAATGGATAATGTGGTAAAGTGGTGTATAGCATGCTTGCCTTCGTCCATCAGGACACTGAGTATAAAGTTCACAAGTCATCCTGCAACAGTATATGGCTTTGGTCAGGCCACATTTGGAGTACTATGTGCATTTCTGGTCTCTGCACAAGGTGAAGGATTTGGAGGCTTTGGGAAGGCTGCAGAAGAGGTTTACCAGGATGCTGCCTGGATTGGACTGTATTTGCTATAAGGATTAGATTACTTACAGTGTGGAAACAGGCCCTTCGGCCCAACAAGTCCACACCGACCCGCCGAAGCGCAACCCACCCAAACCCCTACATTTACCCCTTACCTAACACTACGGGCAATTTAGCGTGGCCAATTCACCTGACCCGCACATCTTTGGACTGTGGGAGGAAACCGGAGCAAACCCACGCAGACACGGGGAGAACGTGCAAACTCCACACAGTCGCCCGAGGCGGGAATTTAACCCGGGTCCCTGGTGCTGTGAGGCAGGAGTGCTAACCACTGTGCCGCCAATTGTGCCACTGTGCCGCCAAGGAGGGGTCAGACAAACTTGGATTGCTTTTGCGAGAGCGTAGGTGGCTGAGGGGTAATTTGAAAGAAGTGTGTAAGATTATGAGCATGGATATGGTGAATAGTCAGAGACTCTTTCTCAGGATGGAAATGTCAAATATGTAATCAACCAGACCAATTCTTGAAGGAAATCTTGCTATGAACAAGATGCCTAGCTGACTGCTCTCATTTCTGAAAAGAAAACTCTCCGTATCAGTTCAGGGTGAAAGAATGATTGAAAGAACACCTCAAGATTTTACTTTCTGAGAAAGCTGTGTCTGCAAGACTTCAAAGACCATGAATGCTTAGCGACTAGACCACATGTGCCAGAACATCAGGCTCCAGCACTTTATTCTATTGCCTTCAAGGATAACCCATTGACCAAAATGCATTTTTGTTCAGAAAGCCAATCTCTGCAAAAACATTTGGTTTTTCTTCCCTCTTTTCCTGAATAGTCAATGTGTATATGTTTGTGTGCATGCAAACGATTGGAATATCTACAGGGGTAACCATTTATACTTCCAAATCACTGACTGTCTACATTTACCAACTATTACAGCTTTATATTATATAGCTTTTGTTTTGTATTGAACCAATAATCCTGTTTATTAAGAAGCCTCGTTTAAAACCTGATACAGATAAGTTATTCAATTGCTCATCTTGGCAACTGGGAAGAAATATTTTCATTTTATGCTGTGATCCACAGAGCAGTGGGACTAAATGTTAGTGCCCTCCTCCAACCTTGGCCATAACAATGCTTAGAAAAATAAAATATTTTCCCATTTTACTAAACGGCTAAATCTAACATATGTACTTTTGATCCACGGCTGCTCATTCCGGTTTTGCACTTTGTAGCATATGTCTAGATTTGAAGAAAATCCCGAAACATTGGTCAAAAAGGTGATACTAACTTTATTCATTCAGGGTGATACAAAATATTTTAATGTGCCAAATACCTTTTGCTGTTCCAGATTTTCATGTGTATTCTACTGATGACCTGCACTTCGTTGTCAATTTCATTCAATCTAAGTTTGTTCAATATAGCACATCAGTTGTATCATATTTTGGTCTTTTACTAGAAAGTCTGTGTCCTATGATCCTGTTCCACTAGCCACCTGATGAAGGAGCATCGCTCCAAAAGTTTGCATTTTCAAGTTAACCTGTTGGACTATATGCTGGTGTTATGCCATTTTTCACTCTGTCCACTCGGGTCCAACACCTGCACCTCCACATCGATTTCATCAACAGACATTTGGATAAGTGCATGAATAGAAAAGGTTTGGAGGGATATGAGCCAACTGCAGGCAGGTGGGGCTAGTTTAGTTTGGGATTATGGTCAGCATGGACTGGTTGGACCGTAGTGTCTGTCTGCATGCTGTCTGTCTCTCTGACTTTATGACTCTATTTACAAACGGTACAGTTGAGCACCCTCAATAATGCAAATGAAAATTAGAAACGGTGAAAGCATCTATGGAGAAAGAACTATCATTACCTGTAGCTTCTTCAGCAGAATATTGACACTGGTCAGGTCCTTTCCAAAGTCATCCGAATGCAGCTGTAACTCTACCTCAGTCAACCACTTGTTTAGGTCATCACGGGTCTGTGCAAACAGTTCTGACCGATTTGCATCGAAAAGGCGCTTGGCCTTACTCTCAGTGGTGACATCCAACACATTCCACAGATCATTCAATTCTTGCAGTTTGTCCGAGATCTGTGGTTTAAACTCGGGTTTCTCCTCCATCAGCTGCTTTCCTTCCTGATGCAAGGGAGAGACCATGAGATAAAAATGGACATTATTCCCCATAACTTACGACACCAGCAGCAATCACTTGTTGTTAAAAAATTGAACTCTGATCTTCAAGCTTCAAAAGTGACAGTCAAAATGATTCTCACAAACAATAAAACGATAAATTACATGCTCACTTTGATGATTTCCAGGTTGTTGAAATGAAGCTATTTATGTTAAATCCAAAATGTAAGTTGTGAGTTTAAGAATGTATTAAGACGGAGGATCAGAGATGCCACTGGATCATAACGTTTAGCCAACCAACTCAAATTACATCTAGTACTAATTAGATTAGATTAGATTAGATCCCCTAGTGTGGAAACAGGCTCTTGGGCCCAACAAGTCCACACCGACCCTCCGAAGTGTAACCAAGCCAGACCCATTCCTCTCTGACTAATGCACCTAACATTATGGGCAACTTAGCATGGCCAATTCATCTAACCTACACGTCTTTGGACTGTGGAAGGAAACCGGAGCACCGAGGGGAAACCCACACAGACGCGGGGAGAATGTGCAAACTCCACACAGACAGTCATCCAAGGCTGGAATTATGCTGTGAGGCAGCAGTGCTAACCACTGAGCCACCATGCCGCCCTGGGTTTCCACTACTTTCTGTACTATTTGGGCAGGATTTGTTGGACCTGATTGTAGTCTTATCCACTGGCTAGAGCAATAGTGAAAATACCCATCAGCTCCAAAGGGGACAGTCAATGAAACTAATTGCCCTTCAAGCATTTCAGTGGCCACCAGTAGGTCTTCTCTTAATTTGAGGAACTCAGGGGGGGACCTGCTAATTGCTGGTAGCTGCCTGTCAATTGGAGGCTGATGGCTATCAGCATCACCAAGACTAGTGATATTTTTTTTATTCATTCAGGAGATCTTGCCATCACTGGCTAGGCCAGCATTTATTAAATATATCCACTGATCTTGGTATGGTTAGCTCTCTTCTTGAACTATTGCATTCAGTCAGCCATTCGGTGATCCTAATGGCATTGAAAGCAATGGGTGATTGCCAGATTCTCCCTATTTTGGAGATGATCATTGCCTGACACTTGCATTATTTGCCACGAATCAACTCAAACCTGGATTTGTCCAGGTTTGTTGCATTTGGACATGGACTGCTTTAGTATCTGAGGAGTAATGAGTGATGCTGAACACCGTGCAATCATCAGCAAACATCCCCACTTCCAACCTTATGATGGAAGGAAAGTAATTGAAGAAGCAGTCGAAGATGGTTGGGCCTAGGAAACTACGCTGAGGAACTCCTGCAATGATATTCTGTGGCTGAGACGATTAACCATGAACAACCATGGTCATCTTCCTCTGCATCAGGTATGATTCCAACTGGCAAAGAGTTTCTTCAATTCATATTGACTCCAGTTTGTCTAGGGTTCCTTATAGCAACACTCAGCAACCAAGGGCAGTTACCTTTAGTTCCCCTTGAGTTTAACTCTTTTACCCATGAGGGGAGAGGGTTTAGCAGAACCCAAACTGAGCGTCAATGAGGCGGTTATTGTTGAGCTATTGGCACTTGATAGGACGGTTACTGACATTTTGTATCACTTCCTGATGATGATTGGTAGACTGATGAGCCAGGTAAGATTTGCCCTGTTTTTGTGAAGAGGCCTCACCTGAACAATTGTTCACATTGTCCAGTAGATGTCAGTGTTGTGGTGAGCATCAATGCAGTACCTCAGGACAATGGTTAGTGACAGTGATGTGAAGATTACATGATGGGAGTTGTGGGAACTAAGGGGAGAAGAGTCATCAGAGGCAAGGAACAAGGTTGTGGTGTTAAGTAGGCCCTCTTGTGATTAAGTAGGCCAACTTGGGCAGCACAGTGGTTAGCACTGCTGCCTCACAGCAGAGACCTGGGTTCAATTCCCGCCTCAGGCAACTGTGTGTGTGGAGTTTGCACATTCTCCCGTGTCTGTGCAGATTTGCTCTGGTTTCCTCCCATAGTCCAATAATGTGTGCAGGTTAGGTGAATTGGCCATGCTAAATTGCCCATAAATTGGATTAGATTACTTACAGTTTGGAAACAGGCCCTTCGCCCCAACAAGTTCACACTGACCCGCCGAAGCACAACCTACCCATACCCCTACATTTACCCCTTACCTAACACTACGGGCAATTTAGCTCGGCCAATTCACCTGACCCGCACACCTTTGGATTGTGGGAGGAAACCGGAGCACCCAGAGGAAACCCACGCAGACACGGGGAGAACGTGCAAACTCCACACAGTCAGTCGCCTGAGTCGGGGATTGAACCCGGGTCTCAGGCGCTGTGAGGCAGCAGTGCTAACCACTGTGCCGCCATGCCACCCACAAATTGTAGGGGAATTGGTCTGGGTGGGTTGCTCTTCGGAGATTCGTTGTGAACTTGTTGGGCCGAAGGGCCTGTTTCCACACTGTAAGTAATCTAACTATCATGGTGCCCATTACGATGGGGCTGGATAACATTCCACATACTGTATTGGAAGCCTGACCCACTTCCATGTCAAATCAGTCTCCTTGGCAAGTTTCCTTTTATTGTGGCATCTGTGAGTCTTTGAAGAAGCCTTCAGAATTACACTTCTTTATACAAGACAAGCGTAGTACACAATCTCCTAAATATCTTCTAAAAGCTTCCTTCTAATTTACCAAGAAACTGATTACTGTCAATGTAAGACATAAATTGTTCTGTCACTTTTACTGCCATCTGTAGTAATGTAACATTAGTATACTCACAGATGATTGACTAAAAGCACCTACCTTTTTGCGATTAGACCATTTTCAAGTAAAATGACACCAATTTACCAGTAAATCTTTCAATGCATTTCTCAAAATGCCTGAAAACAAAAATCTGAAACAGTACCTGATTGTCCCGGAGATGGGAACAAGTGTAAGCAACTGAGCTACAGAAATCATGGTTAATCTGAAAACAATTGCATTTATCTGCTTTTGCTTCATGTCCCTTAATATTTTTGAATACCAGTTATCTATTAACCTCAAATTTAAAACTTTCACCCAGTATCATGCAGAAAAGAATTCCAGACTTCCTTCCCTCTGTTTGCATCAAAAGGGTTTCCCATATTTTTCATCTGAATGTTCTGGTTCTCATAGTTATACTGTGTATCACAACCAGCAATGATTTGACTCCATTTACTCATCTTTTCCCATTCATATCTTGACAATTTGGATCTCATTAACCTTTAATTCCAGCGAATACAATCCTAGTTTGTGTGATGTCACCTCAAAAAATAATCTTCAGACTCCAAGTAGAGTCCATGCAGAATCCATGTGCACTTCCATCAAAGACAGCATATCCTTCCAAAAGGAGTGGTGCCCAACATTACCCACAGTAAACCACATATGTGGTCTCTACCTCTGAGCAACAAGCTCTGAGTTCAAAATCCATTTCAGGACTTGGATGGCATGGAAGGTGTCAGAACACGGTCAAACAGGCTTACTATCAATCTGTTAATCTTTCTGTTGCATTTCCTGGTCAGCTAGAACCTTCCCACACTAAAGGAGTGCAACACACAGGTTCTTGCCATGAGTAAATGACATGCTCATTCTAAGGGAGTAGCTCACACACTCAATCCAGGTCAGGTTTAACCGAGGTTTGTGCAATTGCAAAGTTTGATTTCTGCTCACTTGTATGCAAGTCCTTCAATATAAAACTAAGCATTACTTTCCATACCTGTTCATGATATTTTAATATGCACATGAATTCCCATGTCACTTTGCACCTCCACTGATGTATTCTACATTCAGTGAAGTGCAGTTGGACCAGAAATTTGACCAAAAAAAAAATTGCTTTCAGATGGAACAAAATTTGGAATGCCATTTTGCACCCAGGTTGCGCTGATTATAACTCCTTAAATTGTGTTTAAGGATTATGGCTTTTATTTTCTGCATCCATTGCTCCCCTGCACGAATTGGGTTTGCATGTTGGGAAACACTTTTTCAAAAACCACTTTAAAAAGTGGAAGGTGTCACACGTCCTGACAGAATAAATAACTATTGCCAAAAAAACCCGTGAAAATGCGGGGAAGGGAGATTAGCGAGACGGAATTTTCAAAAGCACTGAATAATAATTCCTGAGCTGTGTGTCACCTTTTCAACTTTGTCCAGCCACTCTTTGTTGGATGCCAACTCAGCCATAAACGCTTGGTGCTTCTGCCATTTGGTGTGCAAGTTGCGAGCCTCATCGTAAGAGGTGTCCTGCGCGGTTAGCATCTTCTCATTGATCCAGAAAATAAGCTGGAAACAGAAAACGGGCAGTGAAAAATTTCAAGGTGAAGGAACACTCCAGTACATCAGAAGGCAGGATTCCAAACTCAATGTAACTAACCATAACTGGTGAACACATTTTCAGTGAATATGCTGTGGTCTCATAAACACAGATAAAACACACTGCCATAGATGGTAAATGGGCAGGTTGTTTTACTTAATTTGTGATATCGATATTCAACAGTAAAAACATTAAAGCCTCAGAGAAGTCAAGGGATAATGGAATGTTTTCCTCTCCCTCAGAATTTTGGCAAGGTTTGATGAAAGGTTCCAATTCTAATGGGAGTTTAAAGTTTAAAAGTTTAATTCTAACCAAAATGTTATTTTTTTCTAACAAGCATCTTATCTGGATGCATTACAGTGTGATATGGCAACTGCTCTATCTAGGACCGGAAATAAGTACAGAGAATCATGAACTCAGACCAATCCATCACTCAAATCAGCCTTCTGTCCATTGACTCTGTCTGTACTTCCCACTGCCTCGGGAAAGCAACCAACATCATCAGAGACCCCCTCCCAGGCTGGTTATATTCTCTTCCATTGGGCAGAAGATATAAGAGTTTGAATACAGGTATGATCAGATTCAAGTTCAGCTTCTTCCACACTGTTATCAGACTTTTAAATGGACAATGTTCATGTTGATCTCTCTCTGCACCTTTTCAACAGCTGTAACACTCTATTCTACATGCTGCTCTGTTACCCTGATGCATAGCATGAACTGTATATAAAGCACATAAGACAACACTTTTCACTGCACTGCGTACAGGTGGCAGTCATAATTCAAACCAAAGTAAACCATTCTTTTTCTCCCCCACAGATATTGCTCACCCTGCTGAGTATTTTCAGCATTTTCCATTCCTGTTTCAGAGGGCTTTGGGCTCATCAGAAAATTAATCATTGATTATTTACCTCCATACTTCCCTGCATGAGTTGTGTGTAAATCACAGATGGGCCTGAACTTTGTGGCTGCAAATCCACTCTCCCACATTTACATAAAATATGGCATACGGAGGTGGTGCCAAAATGAGAAGCCTGTCTACGGTTTAAAAAAACAATTACCTAACAAAGGCACAGTCGTATCTGTCCTCAAATGCTGAGATCTCAAAGTAACAGCCAAATTTATAAAATCATGAGGTGCATGGACAGGATAAGTTGACAGGGTCTTTTCCTGGGAGCGAGGGAGTCCAGATCTCGAGGGTGTAGGTTTAGGGTGAAGTGGGAAAGATTTAAAAGGGGCAACTTTTTTCATGCAGAGGGTGGTGCGTGTGTGGAATGAGCTGCCAAAGGAAGTGGTGAAGTTTGGGACAATTACAACATTTAAAAGACATCTTGATGGGTATATGAACATGAAGGGTTTAAAGGAATATGGGCCAAATGCTGGCAAATGGGACTAGATTAGGTTGGGATAGCTTTTCGGCATGGAAGAGTTGGACCGAGGTGTCTGTTTCCACGCTATACATCTCTATGACTATAATACATGATGGAAATGTAAAACATATTCACAGTTGATGCTGGAAAGCAACTTGAATTGTTGAATGCATGAGTGCAGAATGAAGTGTTACTACAATAAACAGATTACTATCACAAACCTCTTGACAATTCTGAAGAAAATGTTGAAGATCACGATTGTCTTTCAGATGTGCTGCCACTTCTTTTGCCTGTTTCATATTCTCTTGGTACCTGGATCAACAAAAGAATCACTTTAAGAGTCTGAACCTAAAGAGTCATCAATGCCTTTTAATCATACACTCGATGAGCTTTGTATTCTAAACATTCAATTTTTACCTTTCCTTGATAGCTTGGATCTTGTCAACCACTTTGACTTTAAAGTTATTGTCCTCATTAATCAACTTTTCTCCTTCATTAATTGTCCCAATGATTTTCTCCCTGTTGGCATCCATGGTTGTTACAAACCCTTCATGTTTCTTGATCACGTCTTGAGCTGCTTCCAGTGTCTTTGGCATTTCAACGTGCACTAAACTGTATTCCTGTGGAAAAAGTAAAGTTTAGAGACATTTTGTAACATTTATGAATATTTACCATTTGCATTAGGCATCCTTTTGGTCTTGAAAGTTTAATGAAATTTTCCTTTTTCTTTCCCCCAATTTAGACTTCCATGTCTAGGTCATTTACACTGGGTACAATTGTGAAGATGACTGGGTTACATACCCCCATATCTTTGCCACTGCCACTACATAACCAACTGGTACAAGCAAAGCAAAGGTTGCAAGAGGTCTTTTCTCTCACCCAAGGCTGTACGCCTGCTCAGATTAGCACCATTGCTTTAGGCAACCTGGGTTTGACTCCAGCCTCGGGTGACTGTCTGTGTGAAGTTTGCACATTCACTCTGTGTCTAGTTGGGTTTCCTCTGGGTGCTCCAGTTTCCTCTCACAATCCAAAGATGTGCAGGTCAGGTGATGTGGCCACGTTAAATTGCCCACAGTGTTCAGGGTTGCGTAGGTTAGGTGCTTTAATCAGGTGTAAATGTAGAGTAATATGGGAATGGGTCTAGGTGGTTACTCTTCAGAGGGTCGGTGTGGACTTATTGAGCCTAATGGCCTGTTTCCACACTGTAGGGATTCGACGATATATTTTAATTCGGACAGCCCTTTGGTTGTCTTTTCAATTCTTATATTCAATGCATAACTTATGTTAAATATGCTCACATTCATTACTCAATCCTGTCACATTGGACAACATACTGCAAATTAAAAGAATAACTGCTACAACATTGTGATTTCTGGCAATATGGCGTTAAGTTTCCAACATAAAACCCAAACACCTTGATTTTTCAAAGTAACTGTTCCATATTCAAATCTGTGTAATGCAATGACTAATGACAAAAGAATTATTTTCATTTGACTTCCTTCAGCCTTTTTTGTTGTTTGCTGTCTAGTATCTAATTTGTGATTGTATTGGCAGGAAATAAGACTATGCCAACAGTATGAAACTAAATCCCAACAAATCAACAGCTCGCTTCTCACTGGTCTTCTTTGAGGTTTATCGAACATTTGATGCAAAAGCTCTCCTTGCCTTACTGTGACTGTTGTTTTTACTTGTGAACTTGTTTTTAAATTAAAAACCTTGGCATTATTTTTCAGGTCAATGGAAAAGGAAAGCTGACATAATGAAAAAGAAGCTGCTGTGAATGAACTAGTTTTAGATTAGATTACTTACAGTGTGGAAACAGGCCCTTCGGGCCAACAAGTCCACACCGACCCACCACCCCCTACAATTTACCCCTTCACCTAACACTACAGGCAATTTAGCCTGGGCAATTCACCAAACCTGCACATTTTTGGACTGTGGGAGGAAACCGGAGCACCCCCACGCAAACTCCAGTCAGTTGCCTGAGGCGGGAATTGATCCCAGGTCTCTGATGCTGTGAGGCAACAGGGCTAACCACTGTGCCACCGTGCCGCCCATAGTGCTTCTAGGAACCAATAGCATCTCAAAGTGTGGACTAAATTTAGCTGTGAAGGTAATGAAAAAACATTGCATTGTAGAATTTGCTAATGCATTTAAATATCCATGATCACTTCTTTTTAATAAAAATAGGAAGCGTTGGAGAAGTGCTGGTCTGATGAGTTCAATATGAATTCTGTTCAGGTAAGAGTCAACTTTGTTTCTCTCTGCCCCAGAGGCTGCCAGATTTTCTTCAGCACTTTATGCTTTTATTTCAGACTTCCAGCATCCACAGTATTTAGTTGCAATCATTGGAGAAGTATTTATGATAAGCATACAAGATCTCAACAAACACTAGTCAACTGAGCAAAATATTCCTAGTTACATTCTCAAAGGCTGATTGGTTTATAAAGTGCAGGACGTTGAAGTGTGGGCAGAATAAATTATCAACGTGTTCCAAAACTGCTAGTAAATTTTCTTTGATGCCCCCTATATTTCCACTTCCCAAATGAATAAATTACATAATTCCTTAACCACCTGAATCTTAAAACAAAATCAGTATTGCATTTTGCCTTGTTCATCAGAAAAAGGTGCAGTTGCAATCTTTTTTAAAAAATGCATTAATACAAAGGAGGTTTAGTTTACATCATTTACTGTATGCACTCTGCAAATGAAACCTTCCTGCAGAAACACAGTTCAGTCTGATGCTGGAATGAAGCTCCCAAAAAGATAAGCTTTCTCACTTTACTTTGCTCCTGAGTCACTTTGCACCTTAAGATTTTACTTATATTAAATGAGGTTAGTTTCACTAGATAGCTGAAAGTAGCACACACTAATGCTTAACAGGTCATGTGACTGCAAAACATGACAGTATGCCAGTACCTGATTGCGAAGGATACTGTCTGCTTGCTTGCTGTCTCGGAGGAACTGCTGATACCCGTGACACTGAGACAGAAGATCTTTTCTGTTTTCCCACATCTGAAGAAGTTCATTCCAACCAGTGTCCACTCCTTCCAAACGCTGCTTTAATATTTGAAATTGCGGGTCTGTTTCACCCTCGGTTATCATTTTCCCATTCTCCTGTATCTTCTGGTATTCATCCAAATTGCGATCGATCTCATTTTTGATGGCATTATGTTGTCGGAGGAGAGTTTCAGCTTCAGGCAAGGAGTTTGGCTCATCTTCAGAAGCGATAGCTTTTTGTGATTTGGAGAGCCACAACTGGAAGTCATCCAAATCCTGTAGGAATTTCTGCAGTTTGCTGGCCTCACCCAGTGATTCCTCACGACCTTGAAGAGTGTGTTTCAGTTCGTCCCAAACATCATTGATTTCCTTAAGCCGTTTCAAGATATCGGCAGCATGATGAGGATGCTGATCTGCCAGTCTGTGGGCCTCCTTCTGCAACTCTGGAAGTCTTGATTCTATGGCAGCTAGATCTCTCTCGATGCCACACAATTTTCTTTGAATGGCTAGGACACCGGGTAGGTCTTTTTCCAAGCTCTGAGTTGATTCGATGAGTTTGGTTTTCTCACGGATCCAGACCTTGGTTTCATCACACTCAAGGCAATAATTCTGAAGACTTAATGCAGACTGAACATCATTCTTTTTCATATCTACCAACTTCTGAAACTGCAACCATCTGCAAATTATAACAAGATCAGTATTATTTATAAATATTCACTTCAAACAGAAAATAAATCACCATCAGTTTGAAAGTATCTCAAAAGGGGAAATATTACTGCACACAATCATTGTCGAAATAAAGAATCAAAATATTTTAATAAACCGCTTCAGATTTTACTAGATTCCCTACAGCGTGGAAACAGGCCATTTGGCCCAACCAGTCCACACCGACCTTCCGAAGAGTAACCCCTCCAGACCCATTTCCCTCTGACTAATGCGCCTAGCACTATGGGCAATTTAGCATGACCTGCACATCTTTGGGCTTTGGGAGGAAACCTGTGCAGACACATGGAGAATGTGCAAACTCCACGCAAATAGTCACTCAAGGCTGGAATCAAACCTGGGTCCCTGGTGCTGTGAGGCTGCAGTGCTAATGACTGAGCCACTATGCCACCCATATCATCACAATTCCTTTACATACACTGAAACAAAGCACGTCTACCACCTACAAAGCACAAGTCAGAAGTGTGATGGGTTATTCCCTACTTACCTGGACAGAACACTCAAGAAGCTTGACAAATCCAGGATAAGGTAACTATTTGACTGGCACCATATTCTCAAAAGTCCACTCCCTCAATCATTGACATTCAGCAGGAGCAGCCATGTGTACCAGCTACAAGGTGTACTGCAGAAATTTATGAAGGATCTTTAGGCAGCACCTTTCAGACCCATAACAACCTCCATCTCAAAGAACAAGGCAGCAGGTACATGGGAACCCCACCATCTGCAAGTTCCTTTCTGTGCAATAACTTCAGTCCGAGTCAAATTCTGAAGCAGTCTTTATTCATACGTTCTTGCAAGTCTGGGTGGCCACAAAATAGGCACACCCAATCAGGAGGTTACATTACAATTTATACAATTCAGTTGAGTCTCTCGGTACTCCCTCTTTTACCTCATGTGACAGTTGTTTTGCTCTGTGCATCTGCTAATCTAATCGGCTTACCACAACTGTCTGTGGTTTGTTGTTAGCGTGCAACCCTCCCCTTGATAGCTGGGTCTTATTACTTTTGCTGATGCAACGCTGGGTCTGATTTGGTTATCTTGTTCATATTAACTCCCTATGTGCGTCACAATTGCAATGGTCATGTCAATACATCTGTTTCTACCAGTCAACCACCTCCCTTTTCGGTTAGTTATTGGCATTGTGGGTCAACCTACATCATATGGACTGCAGTGGTTCAAGACAACACCTCGTCACCACCGTTTCCAGGGCAACTAGAGACAGGCAATAAATGCTGGCCCAGCTAGCAATGTCCACATCCCATGTATTAATAAAATCAATTATTCTTTTGTGACAGTATCGCATGAGGCAGCCCCGTAGCTCAAGAGTACACAAATCCTCCAATCTGGAGAAAACTACCAAGAGAAATAAAGTCAGCAACTTTGGGGAGTGCAATATATTGGAATGAAATGTTGCGGAATCGAAGATGGGATTTCACTCTTCGTTCATTATTAAATTCATAATCTTGATTAAGGTGTGGGAGACAAGGTATTGGCAAAAGACAATACCTCACAGAAAATTAAAACACAATCTTTCTGTGGTACAGTGAAATTCTCCTACAAGCTTTATTATGTCCATCAGTCTCATCCATCCTTTTCTACTTTCTTGCTTCACCTCCTAACAACAGCCTTGTACACAAACTACGCAACAGAGATTAATTCTGCAGCTGTAGGAAACATTATAAATATTGAGGGCATACTTTAGATTGTTATCGTTTCAAGTGCACAATGCTGCAGTGTGTTCAGCGCAAGGATTTTATTCAAGTAAAATCGAGACGTTTGCCGAAAGTATGTCCCCTTCATAGTAGAGATCACAAGACGACAGCAAAATTAGAACGACATTCCTAAACTTTATTTTCACTTTACCTTCAGAGTAAGTTAAGGTATAATTACAGTAAACTGCTGCGATTTGCAGTGGCTAAGTTTCTGCAAAAACTTTCCTAATGGTAAACACATTTTATAATCAGAGTCAGAGTCAATTTAAGAGATGACAACCACCCAAAGCTTTGACATGCATAGTGCATGGAAAAAGATAAATTAAATATTTTTTGATAAGCAAATTTAATGATGTTCTTCTGGAGAAATATTGTGATAAAGTAAGAAACATCTAACTTTTGACACACCGATCCTTATTGTAAGGTTCACTGCACTGCAAATTGTTTCAACAATGTTTCAACAAGACCATAAGACATAGGAGTGGAAGTAAGGCCATTCGGCCCATCAAGTCCACTCCGCCATTCAATCATGGCTGATGGGCATTTCAACTCCACTTGCCCGCATTCTCCCCGTAGCCCTTAATTCCTTGTGACATCAAGAATCTATCAATCTCTGCCTTGAAGACACTTAGCGTCCCAGCCTCCACTGCACTCTGCAGCAATGAATTCCACAGGCCCACCACTCTCTGGCTGAAGAAATGTCTCTGCATTTCTGTTCTGAATTGACCCTCTCTAATTTTAAGGCTGTGTCTAAGGGTCCTTATCTCCTCGCCTAACAGAAAAAATTTCCTAGCGTCCACCCTTTCCAAGCCATGTATTATCTTGTAAGTTTCTATTAAGTGTCCCCTTAATCTTCTAAACTCCAATGAATACAATATATACAACATGAGCAGATGACACACTTGCAGTATGCACTTACAGTATGAAAAATAGCTTCACCTAATATTTCATCCGCATCTTCACCTGCTTCAATATTATTATTCATTTTCAAGGTTTTTTAATTCTTTTGTGCAAAGAAGCAAATGGTAAATAGTGAACATCAGCACTTTCCTTTACGAGGATACGATAATGACAATTCTCTCATCAATCAGTAGAGAGTCACCTCTCTAACTCTCCAGCTGTCTATTCCAGATTTAAGTTAAATGGTTCTTTAATAATTGACAGATGTTCTACTTAAAGCATTTTATTGTAACAATAATTTGTTTTCTGTTAGAAACAAGACTATTTTTCTCTTCGTTCCTCTGACTTTGTGATTTACTGCCTTGTCAATTTATGAATTGCATGGTTGACTCATCAGTGAATATTTGTGTAGTTCAGAATTGTGTTGTTTCACATAATCTTCTGTATCATTAACTCTTGAACCCAACTCTTTAACCTTATTTATTGTATATATGAAAGGAAATGGGGATATAGATATTCCTGGACCTTCTTAACATCTGGGATATCATAATTTGTCTGAAATTTGTTAAAAAGGCTATACTGAATGGCAATACTCTGAGGAGATCCTCTTCTGTGAGGAGAAATGGGTTTGTCCTTCAGATCCATTTAATACCTTTGGGATGGGTCTTTCCCAACCTAAAGTTGAGAGGGATCATCTGAAAGGTATGTTTGATTTGGGATTATCCCAAAAGGGGCTAAGATTACTCCGAAAGGATTGCATGCATGTTAAATAGCAGAAGCTACAAGTCAAGCACTCCTACAACCAACATAGCAGATAAAAAGCATTGCAGTGCTCCCACATCCAGTCCTTTTCAGCTCAATGGAAATTGCACATCACAACTACACTGCTAAATTCAGTAGGGTTTGTATATCCCTGACCTTGCTGGGTTTTCCCCGTTCCAATGACCGTTCCTGCTTTTCCATAAACATCAGAAAGCCAAACGTTCCATAAATGTATTTTAAACAGTCTTTACAACTCCTTCTTTAAGATGTTTTGCACTGACACTCCTGCTTTTAAAACTGTACTAAACAAAAAAATGTTTTATGCAGATTAACTAATTTCTTTAAGAGATCTTCACAGAGATCTGAAACCAAAATTTTAATAATTTCATCCAAGGAAGATTGGGCTAGAATTTAATGTTCTTTCAACAGGGAGAATGCTTTGCAATAAAATTATATAACATAAAGAGAGGCCATTAACCCAAATGGACTTTTCTCACTAGTTATGCGGTGCAACTCTCACACATATCCTTATTCAAAAACATCTTTGTCAGTGAACTGTAGTTGAGGTGACCTGATCATTCACACCCAATAAGAACACAATACAATGCTCCTGTAATGACATGAATTAACACTCAGTTAAAGAATATCAAAATAAAGAAATGGACATATCCAGGCAGGGAAACCAGTTTGCAACCAAGGGTTGAAGAGGAAACTATTTTCTGATTACATCTTTTATGTAAAACTTAAAGGGATGAACTCATCCTCATCCATTGTCTCTCATCCTCTTCATCACTCAGAATGTTGTTCCGCAGGATAATGAATCACTAAGCAATATGTGGTGAATGGAAACATGTTGGAAATATACCTGAGGTTCACATGATCCTGACATTCTTTCACCTCTTGTGTACTTGGGTGGCCAGTCTCTACCAAGTGGTTCGCTGTACTATTTACTTTAGTGATCCGAGATCCCAAATTGTTCATTTCCTGTACCAGGGTTTCAAACCTGTACAAAACAAAGGTAGATTGCACTATGCATTTAAAAGTCACAACAAATAAGCTGTTGAATGTAACATATTATAATACGTATTCATTGCACATTTTGTTTTGCTAAAATGGTGATCACCACTCAATTATTCTGAAGTACCTAATTGCATAATATACAGCTCATCATGCACCAATTCTGTTCATCCTAATTGTTGAAAAACCACTAAAATAAACACAATTCAGCAAGTTCAAAGCTGCAATGCAATTTCTGGATTGAGACAATATTACAAATTATTTTAATGCATCTTAATTCTGTGATTGGATTACTGGCTCGGAAATGCTTTATTAATCCCTTTACAATTTAATTTGCACTTTGAAATAGTCAACGAACCATTAACTTTGGCTAAACCTTTGGACAGAACTAAAAACCAAAGATCTGCAGATGTTGGAAATCAGAAATTTCTGGAAAACTCAGCAGATGTGGCAAATGTTTTGATTTTGCTATGGGCGAGACTGTTCTGCCCTTTCTTGTGCAATAAATATCACAGATATAAAATATTTTTAAAAATACAAAGTTACAGTGGGGGGATGCTTTCATTAGGGCAATTTTAATATAAACAATTCACCAACAATCTATCAGGTTGATTTTTACACACTAGCCTAATTTATTCTTAATTGGAGTAAATGCAAAGTAATAGTGGGAAACTACAATACAGACACTTTATCTAATACTGCTGATTGCTTGCTGGGCAAATTAAGTTGAAGTTGTCCCTGTTGTGTCTAACTAGTGCTAGACCTTCAACTGGAAGGATTATTCAGTTTCTATATGGCCAAAACACAACCATTTTTATTCTTCCATTTCAAATAAGTGGCATAGTGGCTCAGTAATTAGCACTGTTGCCTCACAGTACCTGGGACCTGGGTTAAATTCCTGCCTCTGGGCGACTGTCTGTGTGGAGTTTGCACATTCTCCCTGTGTCTGGATGGGTTTCCTCCCACAGTCCAAAGATGAGCAGATTAGGTGAATTGGCCATGCTAAAGTGCCCATAGTGTTAGGTGCATTAGTCAGAGGGAGATGGGTCTGGGTGGGTTACTCTTCAGAGGGTTGGTGTGGACTTGTTGGGCCAAAGGGCCTGTTTTCACACTTTAGGGAATCTAATTTAAAATTTTATTTCAATATTCTTTTCCAATTTCATTTTTAAACAATCTCTGTTTTATTAGCTAGTTGCGGAAACATTTCATTCTCTAATAACCTGTTCCGATTCACTTTTTTCTAATTACCCTCTTGGGTTTTCTAGCGATAATTCATTGATTCTGTCCCCTTTGTTTCCTTTTCACCAAACAGCTAACTATTTATGTTCAAAATTTCTTGTCAGCTTCCACCTTAACTTCCCCTGTTCTACCAATATGGCCTCAGTAAATATAAATTGTTTTCCGAATCAGTACCCGAATCAATGGGTCATCCACCAGAACAGATCAAATCACTTCCAAGTACATTAAATTGGAAGATAGCATAAACCACAAAGAAGTGTCAGAATGATATGATTTAAGATAAAGGAGAGGTCAAATATTTAAGCTTGCATATGGTAAAGTGGGAGAAATGGAAGTGGTAACATAGGATAGCATGATGGCTCAGTGGTTAGCACTGCTGCCTCACAGCACCAGGGATCTGGGTTCAATTCCAGCCTCGGATGACTATGTGTGTGGAGTTTGCATATTCTCCCCACGAATGCATAGTCCGGATGCTCCCACAATCCAAAGATGTACAGGTTAGGTGAGTTTGCAATGCTAAATTGCCCATAATGTTCAGGGACACGTGGGTTAGGTGCCTTGGTCAGGAGTAAATGGGTCTGGGTGAGTTAGACCTTGGAGGCCAAATGGCTGGTTTCCACCCTGCAGGATTTCTATGATGATTCTAACTCTAAAGTCAAGTTAAACACACACCATCAGGAACTTTGAGTAATGAATTTAATAAAATTTCTTCATGATGAAACTCCATAGGTGGAGAGAATGCAGATTTGGAATACATATGATTTTAACTGCGTTGCTTAAAGCGATTACAATGTCTAACACAAGAGCTGAATACAGTGGATGCTGGAACTCTGAAATAAAAACTTAACTTGCTGAAAATATTCCTTAGGCTGGGCAGTATCTATGGAGAGGGAAAAGAGTCAACACTTCAAGCCTGTGACTTTACTTCAGAACTGAAAGCTTAAAGTTAAAAATCACACAACACTAGGTTATATTCCAAGAAGTTTATTTGGAAGCACTAGCTGTTGGACCATAATCTAGTGTTGTGTGGTTTCTAACTTTGTACACCCAGTCCAAAACTGGCATCTCCAAATCATGAAAGCTCAAAAACCTTAAACAAAACCGTTCCTTTTCTCTTCACTGAAACTGCCCGAGCCATTAATGACAGTCATCATGGCCCTCCCTAACAGATCATTAAATTCGTGAGGATTTGAGAGAATAACATTTTCCCTTGCACAATCTGAATGGGCAAATGAAATAAATTATTTGCATTCGCGGCTTGTACCTGTGCTCCACTACTTCCAGATCATCAAGTTTCTTTGGAATCTCTACGCCTTCCAGCCACTTCTCCTTCTCGTTCATCCACAATTCACAAGCATCAGCTTCACTAAACATAATATAGAGAGCAAGGGCGTCCTGCAGACGCTGCCTCCGGAGATCAGCTAGAGCCACGAGATCTGCATATAGCTCCTTTATCTCCCACTGTCTGTCCTTTATTTCTGGTAATTTCCTGAACTCCTCTGGAAGGCTCTGGAGCTGTTTGTTCAGAGCATCAATAGCTATCCCAGACTTCATGATCTCATCTGTAAGGTCCCTATGTTTCTTCACCAGTGTCTGTGTGGAAAATTCATCATGGCCAACATCATCAGAAGACACGATGCGATATGTGTCCTGCAACCAGATTTTGACATCGTCTGCATCCACTTGGAATTGGAAGAAGTTCTGTGCATCCTGAAGGTTCTGTTTGCGGAAGGCAGCCAGCTCCTCCAAATCCTTCCACATGGCAAGGACCTCGTCTATCCGTTTCTTGATCTCAGGCGAAGCAAAGTGCTTCTGTGCAATCATATCTCGGCCTTCTTTAATTGTTTGCTGCAGGTGTGTGCTGAGGCCGCCCAACTCATCCTCCAGTGCCTTATGTTTGCTTTGCAGAATCACAATACTGGTGATATCTTTTCCGTAATCCTGCGAAGAGAAGATCTGCTCTCTTTCCCGAATCCAGCCCTCAGTCTCCGCCATCTCCCAGAAGAACCTCCAAAGACAGCGGGACTGCTCCAGACGAGCTTTCCGCTCAGCAGCCAACACACAAAGCTCTTCGTAACACAGTTCCAGGTGGTTGACACGATCTTTGATCACATTGGGATCACAAGGGGTGTAACCTGGAAAAGAGATTCACAACTAATCATTAAGTGCATCATTAAGAATGTTGTGGTGCTCAACCACGCTTAGTCTCACAGAAAACATGGGGAGAATGTGAATGAGTGAGTTGCACATAACTTTCCAGCATCAGTCGATCCCTTCACTATATTACAATTTCAAACTAAACTGCTTATTAATCAATCAGCTCTAGCTGGTGAGGTCTGCTGAACTGGTTAGCAGACTCTGGGGCAATTCAATCTGTATGTAAACAGTACAGGAAATAAGGTTCCTAAGCTAACTTGCATGGAGTGAATTGGTACAATGTTGGATTTCATTTCACAGAATCAGAGAATGGGTACAGCACAGAAGAGTGGACATTCAGCCTATCGTGTTAGTGTCAGCCCTCTGCAAAAGGGATTCACTTGGTTTCGGTCCACTGTTTTTACAACATGCTATCATTGATATTTTCTCTTCAGATAATGATCATCATGAAATTTTCCTCTACCACATCCTCAGGCAGTATATTCCAAATCCTAATCTCTTGTTGTGTGAAAACCTTTCCCTCATGTTACCTTCACCTTTTTGGCCAATCACTTTCAACTGATGTCGAGTCTACTCGATCTTTCTGCCTAACTACTCTGTCCAGACCTTTCACGATTTTGAATAGGTCTGTCAAACCTTCTTCCAATCTTCTCTGAGAAGGACAGATTTCTTCACTCTGTTTAATAAAAGTAAACGTTTTATAAGCATTCTTATGAATCCTACTTCAATCTTTCACATCCTCCAAAAGTGTGATGACTAGAACTAGACACAGCACTCCAACTGAGGTCAAGCTAATGCTTTATATATATCTACCATAATGCTCTTGCTTTTGTATTCAGTTATCTTTGTTACAAAGCCCAGCATTCCATATGCTCTATTCAGCACTCTTCTTGCCATCCTCAATCACTTGCCTAACTGTACAGCTAGTTCTTGCATCCACTTTAAAATTGTACCACATTTTAAACACAACTGCCTGACCCCATCTTCCAAGCACAATGGATTAATTCATTCTATTTACATCACATTTCACCTGCAAGTTGTCTATCCATTTGACCAAGCTATCTGCTCGCTTTGAATTTCAAAATGATTCTCCTCACAACTCACTTCACTTTCAAAATTCATATCGTCCTCAAAATTTGACACTATGCCCTGCATAGTCAAGTCTAGGACATTAATATACATCAAGACAGGCAGGGATACTAACATCAACCCCTAGGTAACCTTCCTCTGGTGTGAGAAACATCCATTAACCATTACTTGGTTTCCTGTCACAAATCCCCTTTCCTGCAATGCCACCCTCTAGATTAGAAATTGAATATGAAAAGTAATGAAGAAATAGACAAATCATATCATGAGCAACTCTGACCAACAGAAAAAAAATCTGAATTCTAATTTGAGAATCTAATTTGCATGCCTACAGTTGTAATGCATTGCCAGCATTGAGAGTTATAAGGTAGCCAGGAAGGATCTAAAGAGAGAGCTAAGAGCAGCGAGAAGGGCACATGAAAAGTCCTTAGTTGGTAGGATTAGGGAAAACCCAAAGGCTTTCTATAGGTATGTCAGGAATAAAAGGATGACTAGGGTAGATATCTGTTCAGTCAAGGATAGTAGTGGGAAGTTGTGCGTGGAGGCGGAGGAGATTGGAGAGACACTAAATCAATACTTTTCGTCAGTATTCACTCAGGAACAGGACACTGTTGCTGATGTGAATATTGAGTCACAAGTGATTAGAATGGATGGCCTTGAGGTATGTAGGGAAGAGGTCTGGGGAATACTGGAAAGGATGAAAATAGATAAGTCCCCTGGGCCTGATGGCATTTATCCTAGGATCCTCTGGGAAGCTAGGGAGGAGATAGCGGAGCCATTGGCCTTGATTTTTATGTCGTCGTTGTCTACGGGAATAGTGCCAGAAGACTGGAGGATAGCGAATGTGGTCCCCTTGTTCAAGAAGGGGAGTAGGGATAGCCCTAGTAACTATAGGCCAGTGAGTCTCACTT
Organism: Hemiscyllium ocellatum; assembly: GCF_020745735.1. Classification (NCBI taxonomy): domain Eukaryota; kingdom Metazoa; phylum Chordata; class Chondrichthyes; order Orectolobiformes; family Hemiscylliidae; genus Hemiscyllium; species Hemiscyllium ocellatum. The sequence goes on from NC_083408.1 coordinate 41,893,429, forward strand.
CTGTTGTGGGCAAAGTCTTAGAAAGAATTGTAAGGGATAGGATTTATGAACATCTGGATAGGAATAATGTGATCAAGGATAGTCAGCATGGTTTTGTGAAGGGCAGGTCGTGCCTCACAAACCTTATTGAGTTCTTTGGGAAGGTGACCAAGGAAGTGGACGAGGGTAAAGCAGTAGATGTGGTGTATATGGATTTTAGCAAGGCGTTCGATAAGGTACCCCATGGTAGGCTAATGCAAAAACTACGGAGGTATGGCATTGAGGGTGCATTAGAGGTTTGGATTAGGAATTGGCTGGCTGGAAGGAGACAGAGGGTAGTAGTTGATGGTATAGGTTCATCTTGGAGTGCAGTTACTAGCGGTGTTCCACAAGGATCTGTTTTGGGACCATTGCTGTTTGTCATTTTTCTAAATGACCTAGAGGAGGGACTTGAAAGCTGGGTGAGCAAGTTTGCGGATGACACGAAAGTCGGTGGAGTTGTGGACAGCGAAGAAGGATGTGGCAGGTTACAGCGGGATATAGATAAGTTGCAGAGATGGGCAGAAAGGTGGCAAATGGAGTTCAATGTAGCTAAGTATGAAGTCATTCACTTTGGTAGGAGTAACAAGAAGATGGATTACTGGGCTAATGGTAGGCTACTTGGTAGTGTGGATGAGCAGAGGGATCTTGGTGTCCATGTACACAGATCTCTGAAAGTTGCCACCCAGGTAAAGAGTGCTGTGAAGAAGGCATATGGTGTACTGGGCTTTATTGGTAGAGGAATTGAGTTCCGGAGTCCTGAGGTCATGTTGCAGTTGTATAAGACTCTGGTGCGGCCTCACCTGGAGTATTGTGTGCAGTTTTAGTCGCCATACTATAGGAAGGATATGGAGGCATTGGAACGAGTGCAGAGGAGGTTTACCAGGATGTTGCCTGGCATGGTAGGAAGATCGTATGAGGAAAGGCTGAGGCACTTGGGGCTGTTCTCATTGGAGAAAAGAAGGTTTAGGGGAGATTTGATAGAGGTGTACAAGATGATTAGGGGTTTAGATAGTGTTGACAGTGAGAACCTTTTTCCGCTAATGGAGTCAGCTGTTACTAGGGGACACAGCTTTAAATTAAGGGGTGGTAGGTATAGGACAGATGTTAGGGGTAGATTCTTTACTCAGCGGGTTGTGAGTTCATGGAATGCCCTTCAGTAGCAGTGGTGGACTCTCCCTCTTTATGGTCATTTAAGCGGGCATTGGATAAGCATATGGATGTTATTGGGCTAGTGTAGGTTAGGTAGGCTTCGGTCGGCGCAACATCGAGGGCCGAAGGGCCTGTACTGTGCTGTATTTTTCTATGTTCTATGTTCATTACTCAAGACAAAAGACATAAGATTATTTTCAAACATAATAAGTAGCAACAAAACTGACTTCCATTTTTGTCTGCACTGGTTCTAAATCTTGTTTTGTCAAACAAAATCTCCTGCCCTCAGTTCTTCGCATTTTAAATGCTCTTAAATTTGACAACATTGCATACTAAATTGGCAAGCCTGCTCAAAGTCCACATAGATAAATAGATTAAGTAAAGATGTACTTTTGGACAATACCAAATGCAAAGTATAACTGATGTGGAAGAGCAAGGAAGAAACAAAAAAGGAGTCTATTCCTAAATACCAAGACAGTGGAATTTCATGAGGCATTTGTACAGGTACCATCATCCAATTAAAATGGACATTCTGTGAGCTTTGTCAGGTTGACACAGATGATCCCCATTATACTATTATAAAAGCAAGGTGAATTGTTGTGGTCAATACTTATTCCTCAAGTAACAACAGATTGTCTAATTGCGCAGCCTTGTTTCATGCAAATTGTTATAAAACGCATACACATATATAAGATCTAGTGTTTATGCAGGAATATACAATAGTGGAAGGGCTCCATAAAAAGGTACAGCAACAAAAATCGGAAATGAAAGTTTTGCAGTTGTTTTTGCCAATTAGCTGATGGTCTTTATTAGGACTTAAACAGGATGCGAAGTAGAGGACATTACAGGAGAAACATCAACAGGTACCTTCGCCTTCAGCAAATTTGAGGGCTCCTGCATTAACCAACTTCAATCTATCTGCTTGAATCGCAATGTCAGCTTCCACCAGTGTATGTTTTTGAAGCAGGTCCTCCACACCCATTAAATGTTTACCAAAATCCTGTGATAGCAGTCGTACCTGAAAAGAAAGGGAAGTATTAGCTTTCTAAAATAAGTATGATTTAAAAAAAACACAAACACATACACCCATATAAATCAAAATGACATTGTTTCTAAGTTTAGTAAGTTAAACACTCATGAATTAGAAAGTGAACCTCATGATGTAAATGTTTTTAAAATGACACAAATGCCAGCCAATATTTCCAGTGTAATGCTGTCCGTGATGAGCTAAGAAAGTATTTGATTTTAGGAATCAAGTGGTCCCCTCGAAAACTTTAACTAGGACTAAATATTACACATATATTACACTTGATTAAAGGCCAGGTAAAATTCAGGTATCATACACGGAAATTTCACTAAATAGTACTTTACATGATACGATCCTCTTATTTAGAAAAGAGGATACCCTTGGTTTTATTACACGAGATCAACAAGCTTTTTATAATGAAACTGACGTATTTTACTCAATAAGAAATGGGATGAAAAAGTTAAATCACATTCTGCAGAGCATGATGAAACTCAACCTTTATTTACTGCTGAAAATAAGATTAGCGGCAAATAATCATTAATAGCTTTATTCTGCCCATTAATTCCCCAACACAAAGCTAGAGAGTGGTGGAAACTGGGTTAGCTGACAAAACTGAAAAGGTAATGGCAGTTCTACTATTGTATGAAACTTGTAAAATTGCCGAATCTAGAAAGAAAATCTGAAAACAAACCATCAAAGTAGTCTATCAATTATGCTGCAATTTTATTTTTCCAAAGTAGAATTGATGATATTGGAAGGTCCAAATAATCATTCATTGCCTTTGCCCCATTAGTACAAGAATGTCAACACATGAGTACATGATATATACCCAAAAAGGTCTCATCGTAGCACCTACTTTCATTTCATCCATCCAATCAATGATATGAAGCATCTCCTGGAAAATCTTCTGAAGGGCCAAGTTCATTTCCAGTCTTGCTCGCCTCGCATTAAGCAGCTCCAACAGGTACTCCCACAGCCGCATGATGTTGTCCTTTCTGGCATTAATACGTTTAATATCATGGTAATTTTCAGCCTCCAGTTCCAGGGACACATCCACAAGGGCCTGCACACGTTCTTCATAAGCAGCAATATCAGCCTCAATTGCCTCATGCTTCTTCATAGCTGCTTCCACAGCAGACAGATCATAGCCAAAATTATCCTGTGGTCAAAGTGGACAAATTAAATGATAAATACTTCAGAAACTAGAACTACTCAGTGATAAGTTTTAACCCTATGACTGAATGAAAGAAAAACAGCAAAATTGTACGTCAACTTTGCCACTTGTCAGGCCAAAGCAATGTTAATGCAAACATGCTCGGCACTTTTGTAAAATGACAAGATACTGAAGCATCCATACACTATATGTTGTTCTCAATTTACAGTAACATGCAAGAACACTGCATCAGAAGCCAGGAACATCAGCACATTGAGACAGCCACAGGAAGTAGTAAATGGATCAGAAAATAACTCAGGATGAAAAGTAAACACACAGAAGGCCACAGCAGAACATCATCCTGTAATGTTATATGACTTCACATGTTGCTTTCAAGCCTGCATTATCAACAAAATGCAAATAGCACTTCATCCAATGCAATGCAGCAAAAATAAACACCAAGCACTTTTATTTTGGCTATAGTGTCTGATTGAACAGATTCTGTGGTGGGAAGGTAAAAGCAAGCTGACCAATGCAATTTAACATTCAAATGTCATCATCAGCTCTGAATCCCAAGATCCAGATACAGACTGTTTATTCAGACAATATAACCACCAGTAGATAGTTGCATTAGAATGTGTGCAATGGTATTTGGAACCTGATATAATTCCTATCTTGCAATGATGTTTATGTGCTTTGGAGGTACAATAGTCTGGATCTTGCTGGTAAAATAATTGTGATTTAACAATGCATTATTATGAATGTGCAAATTGACCAAATTCACCAGATTGAGATACAACAGCTGAATTACACATCTCCAAAACTTGCCAGCAGATTTACACCACTCTGCTACTTTCTCGTCACCAATAGCACCTTGCCCTCAACCTCACTGTTATTGCTAAATCTTGATGAACTTTCACATTACCCGTTAAACTCCTAACAGAACAGCAACCCTGAAATGTAACAAATCACCTCATCAACATGATAACTGCTAATGCAACTATTTCGACTTCGAAAGGGGACAATTTAAAATGCTCAATGTCATTCCTGCATGCAGTCAATTGTTACTAGAGATTTTAAATACATCAAATTATATTTTTAATTTTGCTTCTTCAATTTTCTTTACCTTTTTTCACTCCCTTAATCTAAATATTTCTTTCCTTCCCTTTATCTTTTAGCTGATTTTACTGTAATTCATCCACCTCCTCAGGTATTCCTCTATTCCTTTCTCACTGGGGTGGCATGGTGGCTCAGTGGTTAGCACTGCTGCCTCACAGTGCCAGGTTCGATTCCAGCCTCAGGCAACATTCTGTATGCAGTTTGCACATTCTCCCCCTGTCTGTGTGGGTTTTCTCTGGGTGCTCTGGTTTCCTCCCACAGTCCACGCATGTGCAGTTTTGGTGGACTGGCACATAGCGTCTAGGAATGTATAGGTTGGATGAATTAGCCATGGGAAATGTAGGGTTATAGGGTGGGGGTGTTGGGTCTGCGCTGAATGGCCTGCTTCCACATTGTAGGGACTCTATAATTCTCAATTCAGAAGCTGCACTGGTTACAGAGATATCCCAATTCCAATGTTCACTAAGGCCCTGCATGGTGTTGCTATCAACTTGCATTCCAACAAGATGTGCTGGAAAAATATTTTGAACTAAAGGCTACAGGAAACAGTCGAGCTAAAATTCTACAACAGGCTGCCATCCAGCAAGATCCAGTCCTTTAGTTACAACATTCAACTTAAACAAGGAATGTATGTCTGAGGGGCCAGCCAAATTCATGGATTCTAATAAACTATCTACTGATTCAATGCAGTACACTACTCAAGTAAAACTGACAAAGAACTTTATTAATACTTTGCCTTCACCATCCTGAATTGCTGCTACAAAATAATATTTTTTTTGTGAAAAAAGTCTCTGGGTGATGGCACAGAGTCAAAGACATAAGATTGTGACATTATGTTGAATACATCTTTGAAAACATTCACTTATATCTATGCCAATGCTACAAAATTAATAACTTTAAGATAATACTGAGCACCACTAATAACTATTCCAAGCAGTTTCACTGTGTAACACAGTGAAACTGCAAAAAAGTTTCTTGCCATCTTTGAGGTATAGTCAGATGGGTAGGGACAGAGCATATGTGTAGTCTGCCCAAAGGAAGATCCTTGGCTCATTCTCTGCTCATGCTTCATTCTGAGCCATTTTCCTTGATAGCTTTTGTCATGTCATTGGCCAGTGCCTTTCAGTCTTAGGGGCAGTGCATGGAGGCAGGTCTCCAGTTGAATGGGAATTAAACTTGTGTTGTTGAGCCTACTCAGAAGCACATTCTAGCTACCCCGTTAGCTGAGCGAATGAGTCACCAGAACACAGGAAAGATCTTCAAGTGAGCATTTATAAGAATGTCACAGCTTAAACATAATGTCTGGTGATAAAACTACCATGAATTCCTGCTACACTCCCCTTTGGTTTTATGATGACAGGTTACGCAGGGCAGAGCTGCACATTTTGGTGCATACATAAACTTATCCCATTTTCAAAGTGGCATGTTCACCATTGTATCTGTCATTTCAGTAGTTAAGGATGCATAACAAGAGGAAGCAAGGCGAGTTGGTTTTGGGAAGTGATTACAAAACAAATAGTAGACATTAACAATATAGTTCCTGAAAATAATAAAGTTCCAAATTACCCTTTGAAAATATTATCAACTACACTTGATAATAAACCAGAAAGGAATTCCTACAATTATCTACACTAAGTATGACAACATGTCTACTCCATAGGCAATGAAATACCCTTTCAAAAATCATGTATCACATTATAGATATTTTACACACATCACATGTTTACAATTTTCTATCCAAATACTTTTATATTATAAGAAAATGACCAAAGATGGTGCAAGTGTAAGTTTCTGAATATGTTGCATATCGACCTAGACTTCTATGTTTTTACATCAGCCATTAAAACTGAATATCATTTCTGTGTCAAAAATAAAATTGATTAATTATGGATGGCACAGCATGCTGATTTCTCATATATTCAGTTGTACAACTGGAAAACAGGCAATTAATGGTATAAATCCATTCTAAAATCACATGCAACGCCATTTGGAGTTCAACTGCATTCACACGAAGATGGAAAGGAAATTAGAACGAGTAGCCATTTGAGCTTCACCTTCATGTGAACAGCATTAACACTAGTACACTGGCACATTGTTTGCTCACTACAATATGGTGCCTGTCCCAAGGGGAATTACAGATTTGAAATTTGTGAGAAACACAGAATAAGGAACTATAAAGCATGGTTACATGAGTATAATTCTGCGCAATTACATTTCTCAGTAACTCCCAGACATTGTACCAAATTTAGACTGGAACAGACTGTAAAATCTTCATTGATAAATGGGGTCTGTGCTTAGAGCAATCTGCAAATTGATAAGGTCTTTCAGTATGTTCCTAATAATACGGCATTACCCATTGGCTCACTGTATATCTGTTGCTCATTTTCTGTGATTAAATGAAATGGTTTGTTACCTGCGAAACAAGCCGCTGATTCTCACATAGCCACGTCTCTCTCATAAGTGCCTTGCGGTCAAAACGGCGAGCCAGCTGCTCCAGTTTCTCCTGTCTGATAAGTTCATTTCTCAGGGCCAACTCACGTTCGTGCTCTGCTTTCTCCAGCCGTTCCCAGCCCTAATCGTATTCACCAGATACAAAGGTCACAAATGATGAGATGTTAGATAAGCCATCACTTAATAAAAACATTTTTGCTTGGCTGATGTGAAACTGATTTAATTCAGTGAACTGAAATTGCTTGTTCCATGTGAATGTCCTTGCCCTCATTCATTGGTTTCACAGAAAAGAAAATGTTGGTGTGATATTAAAGTGTCATGGAATCCTCGGAGCCAGGACACTGAGTGAACTGCTGGTTCAATCCCATGTCCTTGGGTTAATTTTCTCAGCTATGCCAATATGACCAAGCATTTTTGTGAGCTGTTCCTAAATGGCATTTACAACCTGGTTATTTCATTGACTTCCCATTGCTGAAGGCAATACATGAGACTATGAGAACGTGGAATAAACGACACAAAGTGCACAATGTACCCAAGTAACATTGAGGGAGAAAGTGTCCAAAAGATTTTTTCATCCAAACAATCCAAAAAAGTTTTAGAATTGTGATCGAATGCTCATTTACATTGCACTCAGTTTCCAATGTGATCACAAACATAAAAGAAGGGCTCATCATTTCTAATACGCTAGCAGAGCACACTCCTGTCTGATCCTCTACCTCTACTGATTTCAGGATTTCTATCAGGAAAGAAATGTGGGCTTTCAGTGTCTGCAGGTTGGGGAGAGGAGTTTTAAACAGGGAGCTAAGATCCCACTGTTAACCACTATCCAGTGTGGATCTTCACAAGCCTGCAATGTCCTACAAAGTTGTTCGGAAAACTTACTGATGAAATACAATTCACCTTGTTTGGTGAAAAGGTCAATAAAGGGTAATTAGGGATGGACAATAAATGCTGGCCCTGCTAATGACAATACATCCTGAGAGCAAATAAAAATAATGTGGGCTTTCTCAGAATGATATGAAGTATCTATAACCCACTTCTGCTGCAAGCACAGGGGACAACTTTTGACAGTGTTTTACTTCATACAACGCACTTAGAGACATCTGCAAGGAATATCAGAAATGCAAACTCTGTACAACAGGAGGAAGCAAGCAAAATGGGTGAAAATATACGAAGTCTCCTATTGAAATGAACATTTTCAGAATGAAAACACAAGTGAGTTCACTTTGCACAACATACCTACTGAAGTATCATTTTGAAAAAGGGAACTTTTGAACACAAGTTAAATAACAATCAAAATTTGTTTAGCCATATATGGAACCTAAAACTGAATGTTTGCATGGGACATTTAATCTGATTAATTTATTTGCAAATGACAAATAGAACGCTGATGTACCCTTTATACCTACAAACTCTCCCCAGTATACTTGTTTAATTGAAAAGCTCTATTAGAATGCCTCTGTAAATCTCCCTTATCCAAGGGTTAAATTCAATCACAATTAAAAAGATTAAACACGTTTGGGTTGTTCTGCATTCTCAAACAGACTGGTGCAAATTGTGAGTGCAGGAAGCTCTTACCCTGTTAATATCGGAGATGAGCTTCCCTTCATGCGGTGTATACACTTTCTGATTGTTTGCCCTCATCCTGCTCTGGATGGAGAACAGTAGCACCTCGAGATTACCCTTCTCCTGGAACCTGTTGAAGGATGGCAGCTTTCGTCATTTTTGATACAATTCAAAAAGAAAGAATACGTTAAAACCAAAAAGCAATGCTACAACAGTTCTGAAACTGTGCACTGGAAATTAGACCTTAGTGTTCATGCTGAGAAGAGAGCCATGACAATTTGAGAAAATATTTCATTTGTCCTTTCAGCAAAGATGCCAAAGCAATGCTGTGCAGTTCTGCTGCTTAAGTTTTGTTATTGTTAAAGTCTATTTTAGGCACCAAAGTGATCAAGCAGTTCAAGCTTTATGTGGTTATTTGTACGCCTTAAATCTTGGGTCTTCTACAGAATGCACTCCACCTTCAGCATTGCATAGAGAAACAAAATGCTGATTAAAAGTGTATGAGCCATTTGAAAGGGCTTCTGCTGCATTGATTTATCCAATCGTGCTGGAATGTAAAACAAACATAGTTTGACATTTAACTGGTTCATAACCTTTACCTGGTCATAGGCAGAAGCTGATTACACAGCACTGCACTGACAGGGAGGCTCTTGGCTGATTTTCAATGGCGACTTGGCACCGCACAGAAGGACAGGGAGGATGCCAGAGGTAAGTGCGAAATGTTGGATGTAATCACCTGTGCCAACTGAAGGGGACAGTGTTGGGGAAGATTTTTTGCCTGTTTCTCGAACTCTGAAAGATTTGATTTCTGGCTGGAAGTCCCAAATCAGTACGTGTAGGAAACTACGCAGTGGCAGACAAAACAATTGACCAGCTATCACAATGACAGCTGTTGTTGCCAGCAAGTGTGAGTGAGATGAATGCAGTTGGAATGGACAAGGATGGGTGTTAAAAGGCAGAGGCATCAACAACATATCAATCAGCATGATTCAATTTCTGCTTTGGGGGGGGGGGAGGTAGGGGTGGAGACAGGTTCCCCTCCATTATAAATGTTCTTCACAATTCCATTGTCAGCTACATTAAGTTGGCATTAACAATGTCCAAATCAACAGGAAGAAAATGTGTATTTATTATGCCAGGCAAAAGAGTAGAGCCAGTGGCCTGAAATTAACCATTCCGCTGATATTACAATATTTTGCTCTTGGATTGTGGAGGCACTGGCAACACAGCATTTAGAATCATAGAATCCCTAGAGTGCAGAAAGAGGCCATTCAGCCCACCAGGTCTGCACCGACTCTCCAAAGAGCAACCCACCCAGACCCAACTCAACCCCCCATTCTATCCCCATAACCCTGCATTTACAATGGCTAATCCACCTAGCCTGCACACTCTTGGACAATACACACAATTTAGTATGGTTAATCCACCTGATCCCCACATCTTTAGAGAAGGAAAATCGTACAGCATGGAAACAGACACTTTGCTCCAACTAGATCATGTCATGTTGCCAAACTAAACTCATCCCAGCAGCGTGCATTTGGCCCACATACCTCCAAACCTTTCACATTCATGCACTTATCCAAATGTGTTTTAAACATTGTAACTGTACACATATCCACCATTTCTTCCTCTGGCAGTTCATTCCACACGTGTAAAAAAACACTCGCTGTGGGAAAAAGGTGCCCCTCATGTCCTTTATAAATTTTTCTCCTCTCACCTTAAAGTTATGCCCCCTAGTTTTGAACTCCCCCACCTTAGAGAAAAAGCCTTAGTTATTCACCTCACTTACGTTCCTTATGATTTTATAAACTTCCATAATGTCACCCCTCAACCTCCTAAGCTCCAACTATGGGAGGAAACTGGAGCACCCAATTGAAATCCTACGCAGACACTAGGAGAACGTGCAGAACACTACAGAGTCACCCCAGGCTGGAATCAAACCCAGATACTAACTCCACGAGATAGCAGTGCTAACTACTGAGCCGCCCATTCACCATGCCACACACTTTATCCATGGTTACCTTGACAGCATAAGTTTCTAAGTTTTAGACAGAGATAAGGAGGAACTTCTTCACTCAGATAGCCAAGGACCTTTGAAAATCTCCACTCTAGAGGACTGTTGAGGCTCAATCATTGAGTATTTTCAAGACAGGACCCAGGGATTTCTAGATAAAATAGTTTCAAAGGGATATGGGCAGGGTGATGATGCTCAGCTGGAAGATCAACCCCATTCTGGTTGAATGGAAGGGCAGGTTTGAGGGGCCGAAAGACCTGCCCCTTGCTTCTTATTGTCTAAGTTCCATAGAGTCCATGACATTGTGAAAGATGGAGTCTTATATCAATCAGATTTAGAGTCATAGAGATATACAGCAGGGAAACAGACCCTTGCCTTTCACTACTGAAATAAATTGACCAGATGGGATAGCAGCATTACAAGAACTGCACAATTTTTACAGCACATTCTGACTCTTATGCTTCCTTCGGACATTTGCCCTCCTTAGTAACAAAGCCTAGTCATATCTTGATTTACATATGGATCTGGTAAATTTATTTAAAGGCATAAAGACATTTTCCATGTTCTATACAAAAGAATGTAATGAGGGCCAAATCTGGTTGCAATCGATCGAGAATCACAATGAATTCATGGCCATTAATTGCAACGCAGACTTCAGTCTGCCTGATCACTTCAATGATATCACTAAACAGCCACGTGCTGTTAATTGGCTGGATGCCTACACAGAAAGGAACCACGGGTGGCTGGCACCAGTTAAAGCCAGCCTGCACTGCTTAAAGGGGAGATGCATTGTGGCTACTGCAGATATTGGCAGCTGTTCAGGAAATGAATCTGTTCTGGGAAATAGTGAATAATAGCACTGCGCAGGCTCCAAGATATCTGGGTTGACCTAGAGACCTTGGCAAAGGAGAGTGAAAGAAAGGGAGCTGTCATTTTCATATGGAGGCTACACATTCAGAAGGCACCAGAGTTCAATGCCAGCGGTGAAGCCCAGAGGGCCGGGTGACATGTTGTGATTAGATTAGATTCCCTTCAGTGTGGAAACAGGCCCTTAGGCCCAACCAGTCCACACCGACCCTCCGAAGAGTAACCCACCCAGACCTGTTTCCCCTCTGACTAATGCACCAAACACTTTGGGCAATTTAGAATGGTCAATTCACTTGACTTGCACATCTTGGGAGGAAACCGGAGCACCCGGAGGAAACCCACACAAATACGGGGAGAATGTGCAAACACAACACATACAATCGCCCAAGGCTGGAATCGAACCTGGTATCCTGGTGCTGTGAGGTAGCAGTGCTAACTACTGAGCCACCATGCTGCCCTCATGATCTCATGATTATGTCTGAAATGGCTGTGCTATTAGCCTCACACTCTGTACCATAGTTGAAAAATGTGGTGCTGGAAAAACACAGCAGGCCAGGCAGCAACCGAGGAGCAGGAGAATCGACATTTCGGGTATAAGCCCTTCTTCAGGAATGAGGGTGGTGTGCCAAACGAGCATAATCACCACTCACACAAAATTCACACCTTTACTTTATTCTTGCATCTTAGCTCTGCTGGAAAGACAAACGACCCTGAATGCTCATCACACCAAACCACACATAGCACTCTGTCAGCTTTTGAAAACTTGAAACCACTGTAGAAGCAACACAAACTTGTAGAATTGTGGCAACAGCCAAACTGAAAAAGTAACTGATGATCCCTCTAAATAATGTTGATATGGCAGGCCCTTTCTGCTTCTGAAAGCAGATTATTTTTGCAGAGGTTTCCAAAAGAGCATCTTTTACCTGTGTACCGTGTACTAGTGGGAATCTAACTGGACCAAAATGGCCTTCTAAAGACCAACAGTACCATCCTGATAACACTTTTGTACAATTTTAATGGAGAGACTTCTATTCCAATCTGCTTCATCTGTTATCACCAATGGCCTTGGTGCAATTAGATCAGATTCCCTCCAGTGTGGAAACAGGTCCTTTGGCCCAACAAGTCCACTTGGACCCTCCGAAGAGTAACCCAACCAGACCCATTCCCCTATCCTATATTTATCCCTGATTAATGCACCGAACACTATGGGCAATTTAGCCTGGCCATTTCACCTAACCTGCGCATCTCTGGATTGTGGGAGGAAACCGGAGCACCCAGAGGACACGGGGAGAATGTGCAATTAATAAGCATTGAGTAATTCCACTGGACAATAAACATCAAAGGTAGTTCTGCAACAGAAAACATTTAAAATGCTGTAAGCAGATGCTGAAGCACACAGCAGCTCTGCTTCTGCAACTTACTTGGAAGGTTTTTCTACTGTGCGGTAAGTGTTGAAGGCCTGTAGCTGTTGTTGCACTCCAGCCAATGAGTTGGCAAACTTCCGGCTGTTGAGGACAATGATGGTTTGCTCAATCCAGATTAGCAAGTCAGATGCTAGTTGTTCATACTTGTCAATCATTTTCTGCGTTTCAATTGCATTGTCCAATACCTGCACAAATATATAGCACACTGTAGGACATGTTGAGCTCTCATAACATTGAAAGACTGGAATTCTTCCAATTTAATCAGATAGACAAAGATATTGTTGACTGTTGGATGCTGATTTGTCCTACACCTTCTTATTCATATAAAATGCCAAATTTTCCACAATTGAGATACAAGATAAATAAAAGTGAGCAACAGTCCACAGAAAAATAAATTACAGACTTCACAAGCCTTGAGCCGACAATAAGTTGGTTGCATTGTCCTAATAACCCTGGGTTAGCCAGAAGTGAAAGAGGCTGTGTTAACTATATATAAGCTTCACTGGTCTTGTTCAAATTTTGGGGGTGAATGGAGGTGGTTTGGAGAAGAAAATAACAATTTCAAAATTTCCACAGTACTGCAATGCTACGTATTCTTTCAAATGATTTGAACCTTTCCAATCCTTTCCCCCTCCACGGCTGTTGCTTTCACCTTACAGGAGTAATTACTTGGTGGAACAGAGGGATTTGGAGTGCCATTTGTTAAACGTTGACTAGGCCATTTAGTCCTCCAAGCTAATTCTGCCCTTCAATGAGATTGTTGCTGATCTATGATCGAACTCCACATACTTATCTTTGCCCAAATCCTTTAGTATCTTTGGATAACCAAAACCTACCAATTTAAGATTTAAAGTTAACAATTGATCTAGCATCAATTACTGTTTGCAGAAGAGTGTTATAAACTTCTACCATGCTGTATATGGAAAAGTTTTCACAGTTCCCTCTCAATAGGTATAGCTCTAATTTTTAGACTACATGCAATATTCCATACTCCTCAATCAGAATAAATAAGAACAATCACCTCCATCACTCTGTTTCCCTTAATATCTTGAAAGCTTTGATTAAATCACCCTCAGCCTTTCAAATTCTAGTGAACACAACCAAAGTTTGTGATTGAGTTCAGGCTTAGAACTTTACAAATCTTATTTATTTATAATTATTCACATAATTGTGCGGACAAAAACTGATTATTATCAATTACAACTAATCTTAAAACTTGTGTGTTATCTTAACATAAAATGACTCAAGGAATATGACAGCACATGAGCTCATTTTGCCAACTGTGCATGTGTCAACTGTTTGAAACATTTATTCCCTTGATCACACACTTCTGCTCTTTCCCCACTTTCCTGCAAATATTGCATTTACAAATGCATATCTGATCCTCTATCGAATGTTCCTGTTGAATCTATTCCATTTTAAGGCAGTACATTCCAGATCACCAGAATTCAAAAACAAACTCATCTTTCCGCTGATCTTTAATCAATTACATTAAATCCATGCCCTCTGGTTACTAATCCTTTTGCTAGTGAAACAGGTCTCTAAACATGACCTTCATAATTTTGTTCACCTCCACAAAATTTCTCCATAAACTCTGCTCTGCATCGTACAATTCCAGTTCCTCTAGATGCTCTACGTAAATGAAATAATTTCGGTTTTCCCTTTTAAGGCAGAAATGGCAACTCACACGGGTATCTCCTAGCTAGGGTGGATTCAATCTTCTCACCCACATTTGCAGTGATGTTGCATTAGGGTAAATGGATTTACTGATTATTTCTACAAATAATTCTGTTTCACACAAACCTTTCCAATTCTTTTTCCCTCCACTGCCAATGCTTTCATCTTAGAGAAGTAATGGTAAAATGCTACCACGTAGGTAATGATTGATTTCTCATCTGGATTCTCCGTATAAACATCTGTGAAATGGAATACATGAGAATAAACACCAATTATTTCTTGATCAGGCATCATGCTTTATGCAGAAAAGAAAAACATTCACTTTGATCATCACACCTGGCACAATCTGCACTAAGCCATTTTTAACAAAATTTAATCTGAGCTGGTTGAACAATATTCAGAGACAAAGACTACAGCATCAAATATATTAAATAAACCTTTTTGTTTTAATGGTTGGTGGCAAAAGGAGGTCAATCCGAATGTCAACTTATGAATCTGTTTTGATGTGTTAATCATATTAACATTCATAAGTGAAGAGTTTAATAAAATACCTAGAGTATGTACAAAGAGAGACTGCTGAGACACAGGGTTGGTAGTTAGAAAGCAGACAAGTAAAGCACTGCTTTCTGTAAATAAAAATCATCAAGATAAGTATTAACGTTTAATTTCATACTTTAGACTTGGGATTGAATTAGTAAGAATTGCCTCTCAGCTATAGAAAGAAATCATCATGTGATTGAAGACTATAAGGTTCTATCTTTAACAATCAAAAGTTGTCATGAGTGTCAAACAAAATGGTTGGTTATACACATTATGGTAAATGACACACAGTGCGAACGTTGATCAATTTTACAGTCATCCAAATTCAAAGCTAATACAAAATTTGAATATCACAAATGCAGAAGGAGGCCATTCACTCACTCTTATCTGTGATGCTGCATGAAAGAGAATGGGGGTCAGAGAATTGAACAGCTACACAGAACTTCCCTTTTGTGTATACTTAATGTTGGGAACACTGGACTGGATCATTATCCTTCTATTTAGAGAAACACATAACTAAATACACTTTAAATACTTTACATGTGTACATATGTAATTAGATTAGATTCCCTAGAGTATGGAAACACGCCCTTCAGCGCAACAAGTCTACACCAACCCTCCGAAGATGTAAAAACTTCTTGCTGTAACTTACCCTCAGGATCAAGCAACTTGGTTACACCTAGCTGTTGTTCGGCAATGTTAAAGGCCTGTTGTAAGTTGTACGTGGCATTAGACTGCTTCAATTTATTAAAATCAACCAGATCAGGCCTGAAGAAAAACAGGCATATTTTAAATACGTCTAATTCACCATACACTTCTCAATGTTAAATAGCATCTGAATGCTCAAAATACATGACAAAATACAATGTAATTTTAGAAGTCAGATTTTTTTTGGCAGAATAGGTATTCTCACCTAACATTACAAACCAAAATATGTTCAATGGCAGCCTTCTTTACCAGGTATTATCAAAAAAGCTCTTTCAAATAAAATGACAGTTGTGTGCATTATTACAAATAGTCATTAATAGAAGTACCCAATTGAAAATGGATTTATGTACCCAGGTTGATCGAAAACTAAATGAAAATAGGCAGGATTAAAAAACGTTCAAGTATGAAATAGGAACTGTTTGGTTTGGTCCATAAAAGAAATAAATTAAAATTCAGCACAAGGATTTCACAAATTAGTAGCTGCTTCACCCCAGCCATGATCAGCAAGCTTAGCAGCACATTTCCATTGACACTTTAGCAAAACAAAATTATTCAGAGCCAGTAGATAAAGATATATGAAGAAAGAGCAATAGTACTTTTGGTTTGACAAACAGACACAGTGTTACATGAATAAAGATATGTACCAGGCACTGGCTAGACCTCAGCTAAACAATTATATGGAGAAAAAAAAACAATGTGGGAGTTAAAAGATGGAGTCACCAGACAGAAACTATTTATGAGGAGATGTGAGATACTAGGTTTACCTCTTCTGGAGCAAAGATGACTAAAAGAGGTATTTTAAATTCTGCAACTTGGTGATCAGGGGTAACTATTTAGTCTGTTTCAGCAGATTTACAACAGGTTTACCATGAGATGTGTTACAGAACATCCTCTGAAAAATTCATGCATATACTTTAATGTTCATTATATTATGTTTACTGTGTGACAGTCTGGGTTCAATTGCCACACTGGCTGAGGTTACCGTTAAGGACTCTCCTCTCAGTGTCTCTTGAGGTATAGTGACCCTCAGGTTAAATCGCCACCAGTCATCTCTCTCTCTCTAATGAGAGAGCAGCCATAAAGTCCGCTAAAACTATGGCAACACAATACCAATACCATCACATTTACTTCACCTTCTTTATCCAAGCATAGTATCTGTATTGTAGAAGATTTTTGGTTTGACAAGTCAGGTTGCAGCTGTATAAGAATTTATTTAGGCCACTTTTGGAGTATTGTGTTCAATTCTGGTTGCATGTAATAGGAAGGATGTGGAGTCTTTGAAGAAGATGATCAGGAGGTTTACCAGGATGGTGCCTGGATTGAAGCATATTAACTACAAAGAGAACTTGGATAATCTTGGACCTTTTTCACTAGGTTGACAGAAGCTGGGGGCTGATCTGATATAAGTATGTAAAAGTATAAGAAGCATGGATAGGGTGCCTAGTCAGAGTCTATTTCCCAGGGTAGAAATGTCAAATACTAGGGAGCATAGGTTTAACGTGCGAGGGGAAAAACTTAAGGGCGATATGTGAGAAAAAGTTGGTAAGTGCCTGGAATATACTACCAAAGGACATGGTAAAAGCAAATATATTAGTAAAGTTTACGAGGCATTTAGACAGGCAGGGAATAGAGAGATACAGACCATGTGCGGGCAGATGCGATTAGTTTAGAACCATCACGGTTGGCACAGACATGGCGTGCTGAAAGGCCTGTTCCTGTGCCATACATCTTTTATTCATTCATGGGAAATGGGCATTGCTAGCTGGCCAGCATTTATTGCCCATTTCTAGCTGCCCTTCCTGTACTGTTGCTGTCCACATAATACAGGTTTACCGATGATGTCCTGAGAAAGGGAATTCCAGAATTTCAACCCAGTGACAGTGAAGGAATGGCAATATATTTCCAAGTCAGGGTGGCAAGTGGCTTGGAGTGGAACTTGCAGAAGGGGGTATTTCCATGTATCTGCTGCCCTTGTCCTTCTAGATGGAAGTGGTCATGGTTTGGAATGTGCTAAGGATCAATGGTGAATTTCTGCAGTGCATAGTGTAAATAGTACATACTGCTGCTATTGAGCATCAGTGGTAGAGGGAGTGGATGCTTATAGACGTAGTGCCAATCAAGTGGGCTGCTTGGTCCTGGATGGTGTCAAGCTTCTTGAACGTTGTTAGAGTTGTACTCACCTAGTCAAATGGACAGTATTCTATCATACTCCTGACATGCCTTGTAGATGATAGATAGGTTCTGGGGAGTCAGGACATGAGTTGCTCACTGCAGTATTCCTAGCATCTGACCTGCTCTTGTAGCCACTGTATTTATGTGGCTAGTCCAGTAGAGCTTCCAGTCAATGGTAACCACAAGGATGATTCAGTTAGGGATAACACCACTGAATGTCAAGGAGACATGGTTGTATTGTCTCTCATTGGAAATGACCATTGTCTGGTATTTATGTGGTGTGGATGCTACTTATCATTTGTCAGCCCAAGCCTGGAAATTGTCCAGATCTTGTTGTATTTGAATATGGACTGCTTTAGTATCTGAGCAGTCGCAAATGGTGCTGAACATTGTGCAATCATCAGCAAACATCCCCACTTCTGACCTTATGTAGGAAGGAAGGTCATTCATGATGCAACTGATGATAGTTGGGTCTAAGATAGCACCATGAAGAACTCCTGCAGAGATATCCTAAAGGTGAGATGAGGCTGTAATGAAGTCCGTAGCTAATTGGTTCTTGTGGAATCCAACTGGGTGTCACTGAGCAGGTTATTGCTAACCTTGTACTGCTTGATAGCTCTGTTAATGACACCTTCCATCACTTTGATGATTGTGATGAAACCGATGGGGCACTAATTGGCCGGGTTGGATTTGTCCGGCATTTTGTGTACAAGACATATCTGGGCAATTTTCCAAATTGATGGGTAGATGCCAGTTTTGTGACTGTGCTGGAAGAGCTTGGCTAGGGGAGCAGCAAGTTCTGGAATATTGTCAGGGCACATAACCTTTGCAGCATCCAGTGTCTTCAACAATTTTTTGGTATCACTTGGAGTGAATCGAACTGGCTGGAGACTGATATCAGTAATGCTGATGATCACTGGATAAGCTCAGATGTTTCATCCACTCGTCTTTTCTGGATGAAGATTGCTACAAGTACTTCAGATTTACCTTTTGCACTGATTTAGTGGGCTGTTCCATCATTGAGGATGGGGATAGTTGTGGAGCCTCCTCCTCCAGTTAATTGCCACCATTATTCATGACTGGATGTAACAGGACTGCAAAGCTTAGATCACTTGCTGCTTACACTGTCTGGCATGCAAGTAATCCTGCTTGGTAGCTTCACCACATTGACACCTTATTTTTAGTTTTGTCAGGTGCTGCTCCTGGCATGCCCCAGTGCACTCTCCACTGAATTAGGCCTGACTCCCTGCTTGATGATAATGATTGAGACAGGGATATGCTGAGCTATGAGATTGCAGATTGAGCTGGAGGATAATACTGTTGCTGTTGATGGCCCACCACACATCATGGATGCCCAGTCTCGTGTTGCTAGATCTGTTTGGAATCTGATCCATTTAGCATTGTTCGATGTTGTTACTTTGAACTTGTCCTTTTTGAATCTAAGCAAGTTGTCCTTGACTTTCCCAAACATCTTGAAGCACTGGTATTTGGTTTTGAATTCTAGACTCCCAAATGCTACAAGTTTATTCTTTACTCTGTTCTGTAACCAATGCTTAACATTGGCTAAATGCCCCTTCTCCTGAAACAATTTGCAATCTGAGGACATTGGAAAAAAAATGGGCAGAGTTTAATGCTCCCCCTTTTGATGAATGTTGTGGTAGGTGGCCACTTAATCAGCCAAGAGGGTGATGGTTGACTACGCCACTACTTTACCAACACCACCACAATTCAGTCCATGCCAGGAAGGTTTGTGCCCACACAACTGCTACCTGAAGCCCTTAAAGGAAAAGTAAATGGGCCACTAGTGACGAAGGCATATGGCGTACTGGGCTTTATTGGTAGAGGAATTGAGTTCCGGAGTCCTGAGGTCATGTTGCAGTTGTATAAGACTCTGGTGCGGCCTCATCTGGAGTATTGTGTGCAGTTTTGGTCGCCATACTATAGGAAGGATGTGGAGGCACTGGAACGGGTGCAGAGGAGGTTTACCAGGATGTTGCCTGGCATGGTAGGAAGATCGTATGAGGAAAGGCTGAGGCAATTGGGGCTGTTCTCATTGGAGAAAAGAAGGTTTAGGGGAGATTTGATAGAGGTGTACAAGATGATTGGGTGTTTAGATAGGGTTGACAGTGAGAACCTTTTTCCGTGTATGGAGTCAGCTGTTACTAGGGGACACTGCTTTAAATTAAGGGGAGGTTGGTATAGGACAGATGTTAGGGGTAGATTCTTTACTCAGCGAGTTGTGAGTTCATGGAATGCCCTGCCAGTATCAGTGGTGGACTCTCCCTCTTTATGGTCATTCAAGCGGGCATTGGATAAGCATATGGAGGTTATTGGGCTAGTGTAGGTTAGGTAGGCTTTGGTCGGCGCAACATCGAGGGCCGAAGGGCCTGTACTGCGCTGTATTTTTCTATGTTCTATGTTTCTAGTCTTCACCCATCACCAAGCAAATGGCTTGCCAGGCTAGTAGCATGACAAGCAAACCCTGTCAGGGCAGGATGCTTGCAGGCTTCCAGGAAGGGTCCTTTGTTCAGAAGCACTCAATGACTGATCAAGAGACCAGTATTGGGAAGGGGAGCTAGTGCCTGCTTTAAGTCACTGAATGGCAATGCCAGGCAATAGAGCTCCAGTCTCTAAATGACCAACTACAACCACTAGTGAGCAAACCCTCCATGTTTATAATCCTTTTCCTGTTAATTCAGCAGGCCTTCCCTCAATAGAGCAATGTGGGTCTTTTCCTAGCTCTCCAGTAAGCTGCTGAGAACTCTAACACTTTTATTAAATACTGCCAATTGTGATCAATACCACTGCTGTGGCCCCTCCCACTTCTTCTGCTTCCCTGTGACTGGCCTGCCTCGAGTTCTGCTAATATTTTCATGCAGCGGTTTCTAAAGCTGGTGCCTAGCGTGCTCCACTGCACTCAGATTCCCCCACCCTGCTGGTTTGGCCTCTGCCTCACTTTACCTGTGTTTGTGGATGAGGGCATTAAATGCCATTCCATCCTTCCAACTTGACGTGAAGTTTCTTATGTTGACATTGGGATACCTAGGGAATTCGAAAAAAAAGAATGCTTAAACAAAAATACTTTTACTTTCAAAGTAACTGCTTTACAGTTCTGACAAACAAAATAAAAACAGAGCATGTGTTTTCAAACAGTTGCTTACACTGACTGGTTAAAGGGTTAGGCAAAAAAGAGAACGGAATGATGAGACTAACTGACCCTGCTGTTTTCATCTGGCACCAAAGTAGGAGGGCGTCCTTTGCTGATCGTGTTTCACGGTTGTCGTGTGTCTCCACGGTGATATCCTGGATCTGAAAGAACAGATTGGTGGATTCACTTTAGTAGGCCAAGTAGGCATTTGAAGTAAATCTTTTAAAAGCCCCGGTAACAACAGAAAAGGACAAGCTAAACACGAATCCACGCTTCAAGTTCAGGAAATCTGAATAAACAAGACAATTTCTGCTGCTCTACAAGCTGCAGCTGAAGTTGTCTGAAGAGTTAATGACTTAAGTGTTGAAAACTGGGAATAAATGAGAGAAAGGGGGAGCACCAGGCAGGACGAGAGGGAAACAGAGAACAGGATGAATGAAAGACACAGATGAAGGAACAATCTATAAAGCAGGAGCCAAAGATGGGAGGAACTTTGATTGGTTTGGCAACTAATGTGTAACTCCTCTCAACTGCCCTCATAACCCAGTACTAACACTGGCAGCTTTCAAATTCCTTTTGTAGACATTATAACTTGCTGGTAGTGTACAGTATAATGGGTCTCATAAGAAAAAGAAAGTGCTGATATCTTACTATAACTAGTGGTAATTCTACATTCTGTTGTTATCCACCCTGACAGGATTACCAAATATCCTGCACAGGCTCCTAGTTATTGCCAGTTTAAAAGATGCCATTTCTGTCCTTGCATTCCAAGGTGATTACTCTGAACTGGGAACCTCACTTGGACTTGCTCTGTACCTGGACTTATAGCAAGCTTTTAATCAAGTTGCAAATAACCAGAACCCAGAAAATAAATCAGCAATACTGGCAGCATCTCCCAGCAAATGCTGGAGAATTGGGAACCCTTACGTGCAAATGCAGATACCTATTCTGCTGCTGTAATGTTGGCCCAGGCTGGGTGCACTACGTTATTCAAGAGAAATTGCTTGAGTCTTTTTCAAACTAAATGTTTCTTCACATTCTATTCACTACTTCACTTAGACTTGGTGTGAAGCCCAGGCTGTTTTCCAAGCTTCCCCAACATCACGTGATGTATTACACTGCCGTTTACAGGTCACTTATTAACACCTTGACTCTACACCTATGTGTATCTTCTGTATTGTTACTAACCTGGAAACGAAGGATGATGGTCCAGATGAGACCAAGTGTAAGCCTGTGGCTCCCATCAACAATGTCATGTGACCCCATGTTTTCCAGGTGCACTTTCTGTTCTTTCAGAAACTGAAGAGCCTTGTCCACATTTTCCAAACAATGTATGCGCATCCGACCTTTGGTTGGCTTTGGCTAATTACAAAAGTAATAACATAATGGCTTTAGTTAAAAAGGAAAATGCACAATAAAATAACCATAGAATGCAACGCAAGCAATGGCAGTTAATAAAACATAAGCAATTAATACATATATAACGCATGCTGTTTCTTTCACCTCTAGAAAGTAGGCTTTCACTTTCCCTCCTTAATGAATCATGCTCAAATCCTCTCAATCCTAATCTTGATGCAAGTCCATTAAATAGCACACAATTGACAACAATTGAGCACTATAGTGGCAAACTCATTTTGCAAACAATCACTGGTATGGGAAGACTTAAAAATTCATACTGGATGTTCTTGGAAAGTTGGGATTGTAGGTGAACTGTGGGAGTGGAGGAATAATTCACAAAAACTGTATCCAAACGGGGATATTTAAGGTTGATACAAGATACCCCAGATGAATAAAACGGCCTCAATATTAACCTCCCTCACCTTGCTGCAATGGAGGGAAAAGGGCCAAGTCGAGAAAAATGTTTAAAAACTGATTATCACTTCCCAAGCCACTGCCTACCCTGCTATAATGTGGTAATTCCTTTCATATACAAACCCATTGCGTGATAGCAGCACCATTTAAACTAATGGGGCCGGAATCGCATTGTAACCAATTCGTCAATCGTGTTCTCGCAAATTTGTATTAACGAAATGCACGTTATAGCAGAACGATCTGTACGCTTGTGAGAATTTTAATTACGGTGGGTTTCAGGCATGCAGGGATCTTCGTACAGAAAAGTCACAAACATTTTTCAGTCAGACTGCTACAAGGAGCCAGAGCTGAGTTTGACAGTTGCTGGTTGGGTTTCCAAGCCTGAGGAAGCCTAGTCTTGAAAGGGAGCTGGGAGGTGGGGTGGGGGGACAAATCAGAAAGTTATGTACATCTTACAGTATTTCTTGTTGGTTGGGAGGAAACAGGATTGCTTCCCCCACAATCGAAGAGGCCTTTGGCTTTCCCCATTGATTGCTGTTAATTAGATTTAAGCCAGATGGTGAAGTATAACACCAGACATAAATCCTTTTCTTGACACTAAGCTTATTCATAGAATGCAGCTTTATTTATCTCTGCCTCCTACCTAACTAGATCCCAGCAGTGAGGGGACTATGTACCCAAGTTACTGAACCATTTCATCCCCTCCAACCATTCATCCTTAACCTTAGCAGTACAATTAACACAACATTCACAACTGTAATGCACTGAAAGTGGTCAGCTCCCTTTTCTCCAATTCTATAATCCTGCTCACCACCCCCCCCCCCCCCCCCCCCCCCCACCCCTCCCAAGGCTTGCTTTACCACATGTTAGCCGGTCAGGCTGTCAGTTTGGCCAGCTGCTTTGGGAAAGTGCAACAAAAATGTAATTAAACCTCAGCAGGAACTTGGCATGGCTATCCTTGCCAAATTTATAATGTTGCACCTCTGCACACTCACAGTCTCCCTCAAGTATCCAAGCCAAGTGTTTCCATTAGAGGACACTGATTGGCATTAAGAGAAAGAAAAATGTGAATTATGATTGTGCCCTCAAAAAAAAATTTAACAGATTGGCTGTTAAACAGAAGCTGATGGACTATGAAGTCGAGCCAAAAAGTGTGGTGCTGGAAATGCACAGCAGGTCAGGCAGCAGCCAAGAAGCAGGAGAGTCGACATTTCAGGCATAAACCCTTCATCAGGAAATTGGATGGGGGGCAAGGGAGCAGAGAGATAAATGGGAGAGAGGTGGGGCTGGGGTGGTGAGGATTGGAAAGCAATAGGTAAATGAAGGTGGGAGGATGATGGTGATAGGTCGGAGGGGAGGGTGGAGCGGATAGTTGGGAAGAAAGATGGACAAGTAGGACAGTTCAAGAGGGCGATGCCAAATTGGAGGGTAGGATCTGGGATAAGGCGAGGGGAGGGGAGATGAAGAAACTGGCAAAATCGACAGTGATGCCGTGTGGTTGGAGGGTGCCATGGCAAAAGATGAGTTCTTCCTCCAGGTGTCAGGTGGCTTGGATTTGGCAATGGAGGAGGCCCCGGACTTGCATGCCCTTGGCGGAGTGGGAGAGGGTGTTAAAGTGGTCAGCCACAGGGCGGTGGGGTTGTTTGATGTGCTTGTCCTGGGGTCAGTCTGATAGCAGGGCATAATGGACAAGCTCT
This sequence comes from Hemiscyllium ocellatum, assembly GCF_020745735.1. Classification (NCBI taxonomy): domain Eukaryota; kingdom Metazoa; phylum Chordata; class Chondrichthyes; order Orectolobiformes; family Hemiscylliidae; genus Hemiscyllium; species Hemiscyllium ocellatum. Next base: position 41,917,974 of record NC_083408.1, read on the forward strand.
GAATGGAGATCAGAGTGAGGCAAATTCTGTAAAGTCCACATGGTCTATCAAAACAAAGTGAAAATGATCTGTGCAAAATTCAAAACAGTCAATACTTTGAAGACTACTCCCAAGGGTTTCTCCCAGATCTACTTGCACTTCTTTGGTCTTGATGATGTTTTCAACATCTATAATACAATAACTATATAGTAAGTTGCTGCTGGACACGAATTTAAAAGGAACACTGATTTTGTGTATGCAGTTACAGTGCTCCACCTCACAGTGGCGTTAGCCACAAATGCAGCATTATATCAATGTAGCAGTAAGTAGAATAGAATAAAATTCTACAGTACTGAAAGAGGACAATCGACCCATCATATCTGTACCAGCTCCCAAAAGAGCGACCCAGCTAGTCCCATTCACCAACCCTATCTGTGTAATCCTCTAAACTCAACACTTTCAAATATATAAAAGCGAATTACTGCAGATGCTGGAATCTGAAACCAAAAGAGAAAATGCTGGAAGCGAGCTTGACAAAGGATCGGTTCGACTCAAAACATCAGCTCTTTTCTCTCCTTACAGATGCTGCCAGACCTGCTGAGATTTTTCCAGCATTTTCTCTTTTACTTTCAAATATATATTCAGCTGTCTTCTGAAACTTTGTCGGGAATCTGCCTCCACCACACTCCCAGACAGTGCTTTTCAAATCCTAACAATTCTCTGAGTAAAGGAGTTTCTACACACACAGTATGTGAAAACTCTTCATCAAATGCTGGCCAAAAAGCTTTCATTTTTCAGAAAGATTAGGAAAGCAGTGAAATGGTCATAAATGCTCACTGAATATTCTGACCTTAATTATTCTGATGTTGAATTCAACCATCAATGCACAAGACAGCGAAAACTACAAACCATGAATTCCAAGAGATTGTGCAACATACCAAGTGCTCTCCTGAGAGAATTTCCAGCAGTTTAATCAACATACGGCCATCTCGGAGGTCAGTGTACAGATCTGTAATGCGGCAGGTTACACGTGCCAAGTGGGAATTCACCCATTTTGTAAAGGTCTTCTTCTGCACCACTTCACGTTCATCTGTGAAGCAATGAATCAAGCAATCAATCAATATCTGTCTTGAACACATTTATACCTAAAACCGTCAATGGGTGTCCAGGCTTGTGCTGCTTAGCAGTAACAGCAGTGACAAGTGCTTCAAATTCAAATCACGCTCATGTTGACCCTGTCTGGAAATATTTCAAATCCTGCTTAAATTCTCATTCGGTTGCATCCCTGAATGGTTGAAGGAAACTAAATGGGAGCAAATTAGTAAGACTGACCATAATTATTGCTAACTGCAACTTAACTTTGGGGATGGAGTGTGTGGGTAACATCTAAAGAGGAGTGGTGATTTTACAATGAGGATGATGCATGGAGTGCAAGTTATAAAACACATTTTACTGATGGATTGAACTTGGAGTCGCTGGCTGTACAATAAAGCCATTCTTTTAAATTACAGAATGCTGCTGCTAATTTGTGTCAATGATTTTGCACGCACTGCATTCGTGATCAAAATGAAATGAAATGAATTTTGCCATAGTCCTAGAGGTCTATAGGCTGCTCTTTCTTTAGAGAGAGAGAGAGAGGGAGAGATGACTGGTAAGATTACAGCCATACCACTTAAAGAATGAATGCTTCCCAATGTGGAAGGGCAAAATACTATTTTCAGATGTTCAATAAGGCACTAGATGACGTCAAAGAGCTAGTTGTCTGTTAATCCTCTTCGTCAAATTGGTGCATGGTTGGGAAACCAATGATATCATTACTGATTTTGTTATATATATGGAACTTTACAAGATGGCTGTGTCTTAAATTGTCTCTTTTAACTTAACGTGCAACACAAAGCTCTAGATGGGGCAGAAGGTAGTTATATTAAGTCTCTGCCTCGAGACAGATCCATGTGCTCTTGGCTGCTGTGGGAAAGAAACCCAAACCAAAACCTATTGGAAATACAAGTGACAGTTTTCATGCCTTGACACAGTGGAGGGACAACAGCTTCTAGGAGATATAAACTAAAAGAGAGACATAAAGAAGATCCTGTTGAGTGGAAATAGGATGTTAGTAAGAATCAGGGTTTCTTTTGTTCGAAGGGTGGGTTTAGAACAGTCAGGACATTTGGATATACAAAGAACAAGGAAATCACTGAGATGTGACTTATTGACCCAAGTCAAATACAAGAGTCTTTGACTAGTGGACTGAATGTCAAAAAATTGGAAGTTGCAACTTGGCAAGGCAGAGAGAAGACATTCTCTTGTGAAACTGAGAAGAACATAAAGTTTAGCCTTTATAACAAATACATGAATTTATCCATATAACATTGTAATTATTTTTAATCAGCCAGCACCTACAGCTTACTTCAGGCAGGCAGGACTTGAACTGTTGAAATCTGGATTTTCAGGCCCAGAAATAGAGATACTGCCATTGTGAGACAAGACACTATAGATATTTTTAATCAATATGTGCACATCTCGAGAGAAGATGAGACTTCAATCCATCCCTCTGAAACAGAGGTAGGGACATCACAACTACACAACACAAAGCTTCCTTGTGATGTTATATATTTTATAAATCTGCCTGAAATGCAGTACAGTGTGAAATGAACTGTAAAACAGTTAGCTATTGCAAATGTACCTTTATTCTATTTGGATGTATTTCTTAACTGTAAGCACTGTTCGCTTGAGAATAAGGAGAACAAAACAGTACAAGAACAGGCCCTTTGGCCCTCCAAGCCTGTGCTTACACTTTTAGGCCTTCCATACTGAAACTGTCTTCACTGAGAGGATCCATATCCCTCTATTCCCTTTCTATTCATGTATTGTCCAGGTGCTTCTTGGATGCTGCTATTGTGTCTGCTTCCACCACCTCCTTTGACAGCGTGTTCCAGGCACTCATCATCATTTATGTGAAAAACGTGCCTCTCACATCTCTTTTAAACTTCTCCCCTCGTACTTTGATCTGTGTCCCCTAGTGACGACCCACCACCCTGGGAAAAAAGACTCATACCTTCCACTCTATTCATGCCATTCACAGTCTTATAAACTTCTAACAAGTTGCTCCTCACACTCCTGCACTCCAGTGAAAATGAAACCAGTCTACACAGCCTTTCTGCATAGTTAAAATCCACCATTCTGGTAAACCTTTTCTGTACTCTCTCCAAAGCATCCACATCCTTCTGGTAGCGTGGTGATCAGAACTGCGTGCAATATTCCAAGTGTAGCCAAACTAAAGTTCTCAAAGCTGCAGCATATCTTGTCTATAATTATACTCAATGCTGCTTCCAATGAAGGCAAGCATAACATAAGCCTTTTTTACTACCTTATCTAGCTGCGCTGCCACCTTTTGTGATCTGTAGACCTGTACACCCAGATCTCTCTGCATAGCAATACGCCTAAGCATTCTGTCATACACTGTAAAATTTCCAGTTGTACTTGACTTGCTAAATATATCACCTCACATTTGTCTGCATTAAACTTCATCTGCCATTTTTCTGCCCCTGCCTCCAACTGATCAAATCCTACTGTATTCCCTGACAATCTTCCTCACTGTCAGCAGCTCCACCAATCTTTGTGTCGTTGGCAAAGTTACTAATTAGACCAGCTACGTTTTCCTCGAAATCATGCAGGTAGATTACAAACAGCAGAGATCCTAGCATTGATCCCTGTGGAACACTCTCAGCCCTCCATTCTGAAAAGCATCCTTCCACCACTACCCTCTGCCTCCTATGGCTAAGCTAGTTCTATATCTAGCTTGCCAGCTTATTCCTGATGCCATGTGATTTGTTGTCCATGTGGACAACATCAACCACTTATCCTTCAATCAGCTTTGTCACCACCTGAAAAAATTCAAACCAGTTAGTGAGGCACAATCCCCTCCCCACCCCCACCCCCGACCAACCGCCCACAAAACCATGTTGTCTATCACTAATAAGTCCATTTGCCTCTGAATGCACATAGGTCTTGTCCCTGAGAATCTTTTCCAATAATTTCCCTACCACTGATGTGATACTCACAGGCCTGTAACTTCCAGGATGGTCCCTACTATCCTTCTTAAACAGTGGGACAACATTGGCTATTCTTCAGTCCCCTGGGACTTCACCTGCGGCCAAAGAGGATACAAAATGCTCCAGCAATTTGTTCTCTTGCCACCCTTAATATTCTGGGATAGATCCCACTAGGAACTGGGGACATATCTACCTTAATACTTTCTAAGACACACAACACTTCTTCCTTCCCTGAGATCATCCTCCACCAATTCCTTGTCGTTGGTGAATACCACCACAAAGTATTCATTTGGGACTTCACCTAACTTTTCTAGCTCCACACAGATTCCCTTCTTTGTTCTTCAGTGGACCAACTCTTTCTCTGATTACCCTCTTGTTTTTAAATATGTATAAAAAGCCTTAGGATTCTCCTTAATCCTGTTTGCTAATGACTTTTCATGACCTCTTTTAACCCTTCTAATTCCTTGTTTAAGTTCTTTCCTACTTTCCTTATATACTTCACAGGTTTCGGCTTCCCATCCTCCTAGACCTTTTGTATGCTTCCTTTTTCTTTCTGACTAAGGTCACAACATTCCTGGGAATCTCAGGCTCACCTAACTTGCCATACCTATCCTTCATTCTCAAAGGTAGATGCCACTCTCGAAATCTTCACAACTGCCGTTTGAAATACCCCCAGATATCAGGTGTTGATTTACCCTCAAACAACCGCCTCCCATCAAGATTCTCCAGTCGCTGCCTAATATGGTTGTAGTTCGCTTTCCTCCAATTTAATACATTCACCCAAAGACTGCTGTTATCCCTATCCATGAGTATCTTAAAACATAGTCGCTACTCCCAGACTGCTCCTCCGCTGAAACTTCAGTCATCTAGCCGGGCTCATTTACCAAAACCAGGTCCAGTAATAACCACTTCCCTGGTTGGACTGTTTCAATATTGCGGCAAGAATCCCTCCTGAATCGTCCTTACACATTCCGCCCCATCCAAGTCCCCAGAGTGAGTCCCAGTCAAACAGGGAAGTTAAAATCAACCACCACAACATCCCTGCTATTTTTACATCTTTCCAAAATCTGTCTGGATATTCTCTCCTCCAGCACCTGCTGGCTGGCCTGTATTGTGATTTCGCCTTTCCTATTCCTGAGTTCTACTGACATTGCCTCGCTGCATGAGTCCTCTGATGTATCCTCACTCAGTACAGCTGTGAGATACTCCTTTATCAGTAATGCAACCCCCCCCCCCCGACTTCTACCTCCCTTTCTATCACACCTGAAACATCTAAAGCCTGAATTGCTTTTAGTGCATTTGCTATAGTAAAAAGACTTAAAATGGAAAATCTTGTCAATCATAGAATTCCTACAGTTTGGAAGCAGGCCCCCCAGCCCATTGAGTCCATACCAACACCCTGAAGTGCATCCAACCCAGACCCACCCCTCTACCCTGTCACTCTGAATTTCCCATGGCTGACACACCTAGCCTGCACAACTCTGGACACAATGAGCAGTTTAGCATGGCCAATCCACCTAACCTGCACATCACTGGGCGGAAACCAGGGGAAACCCACACAAAGTGTAACGACATGGAGTAAACTTTCCTGCTTAATTTAAACTGGCAACACAAAAAAGATTTATCCCATGCAGTTGTGAAAATTCGAGAGGCCAAGAACTACTTAAAGGAAAACTTAACAACTTTATTTCTTAAAGTATAACAGAGAATGATTAACAACTATTTACAACTCCTTCCTCTAACCATCTTTTACCTTCCCCTTCTACAATAAAACCGCCCGATTAAGATTTACAAAACTTCTCATCTTTGATTCTTCCCTGTATTCCAGTCTTCTTTCTTTTTTCTTAGGGATTCTGCTTCACAGGTTACTGATTGATAAAGGTACCTTTAAGAGAGCTATTTTTCATGCTGGCTTGGCAGTTCTCCTCCCAATTGATTAATTTTCCCTGGTCTTAAACTCCCAAAGCATTGGATTATGTCATTGGCTTTTAAGATTTTTAAAATATTAAATTCAAACTTGATTGGAGTTTGTTTTTTTGGGGGGTATAAGTTAAATTAATTAAATTAATTTTAATCTGTTTTTGTCTCCAGGCAATCATCTACCCTAGCTACCCCAGTAGCTAGACCAGATGTTACACTGTATCTTATTGAGACCATGTGGTGCTGTCACTGCTAGCTTTTAACTCTCCTAAAGGTACAGTACACCCACATCTTCAGAACAACAGGGAGAATGTGCAAATTCCACACAGGCTCCACCTGAGAGTCAAATTGAAGCCATTTTCCTGTGAGGCACTGTGATAACCATTGAGCTACACTGTTGTGGTTCTGTTCGCCGAGCTGGGAATGTGTGTTGCAGACATTTCATCCCCTGTCTAGGTGACATCCTCAGTGCTTGGGAGCCTCCTGTGAAGCACTTCTGTGATCTTTCCTCCGCCATTTGTAGTGGTTTGAATCTGTCGCTTCCAGTAGTCAGTTCCAGCTGTCCGTTGCAGTGGCCGGTATATTGGGTTCAGATCAGTGTGCTTATTGATTGAATCTGTGGATGAGTGTCATGCCTCTAGGAATTCCCTGGCTGTTCTCTGTTTGGCTTGTCCTATAATAGTAGTGTTGTCCCAGTCGAATTCATGTTGCTTGTCATCTGCGTGTGTGTGGCTACTAAGGATAGCTGGTCATGTCGTTTCGTGGCTAGTTGGTGTTCATGGATGCGGATCATTAGCTGTCTTCCTGTTTGTCCTATCTAGTGTTTTGTGCAGTCCTTGCATGGGATTTTGTACACTACATTGGTTTTGCTCATGCTGGGTATCGGGTCCTTTGTTCTGGTGAGTTGTTGTCTGAGAGTGGCTGTTGATTTGTGTGCTGTTATGAGTCCTAGTGGTCACAGTAGTCAGGCTGTCAGTTCAAAGTGACAGATTCAAACCACTACAAATGCTAGAGGAAAGATCACAGAAGTGCTTCACAGGAGGCTCCCAAGCACTGAGGATGTCACCTAGACAGGGGACAAAACGTCTGCAACACAAATTCCCAAGTCGGCGAACAGAACCACAACAATGAGCAGCCGAGCTACAAATCTTCTCACAAACATTGAGCTACCCTTTTCTTCACTTTACTTGCATTGGTTACTAGAAAATTCATTTTATTTAAGATAAAGGTTTCAACAGAGATTATAACAATATTTATATATAAAATCTAGTAAACTCTAATCAAAAAGAAACTTCAAATAGTCAAATAATACTGTATATGAAAGTCCAATATCCCAGTCATTTTTACTACATATTTACTATTGAACAACATATATGCCAGAAAGTGTTTCTAAACATAAATAATTCAGTTTATATCACATAATACAAAATCATTTGTATCTACAAAGCAATAGACCGATCAATAGCTTTTAACATGTGTGGCTGAGTCAAACTTCACAATAAATACTCCATGATTGAGATAGAAACTGGCGACTATCAACCAGTGGTATATTTATCTAAGTTTAGAAATATTCTCAAAGAACATCCACTGACTTCTTTTAATTTTATGCTACTGACACCCCTCGCCAGTTTTCTAACTGATATAATTACCAATTATTGGAGATACTTTATATTTAGGACAGAAATAATGATTCGCGGATACTTCAAAAAAAAACAAGCAAACCACTTTGGCCAGGCTCACATGACACTAGTGGCTCCATGTCAAGAGTACTACATAGCCCCTTTCCAACATCCTGCGGTTGTGAAAGAACTAAAGTCATTCTGCTATAACAATCAATGCAAATTCGCAGTGACGCGATTGACAGATTGGGAACACCGTTTCTAAAGCATGAATATTCGAAAGGTGTATTGGCTGCAATGCGATTACATTGCCAACACTAAGTGCTGTTCCTAAAGTGCGATTTTTCTATAATACAGGGTTGCACAAGAATGCAACTATCACATTATGGAATAACTGACTATATAGTCATACTACTGCAAGCTTTTCTATTATCATGGTAAAATTTGAGATACACCATTTGAGAGCCAGTATTTTCTAATGACACGGATGCTAGGTTAGGGAACACATTATGAATACCATTTAATCATTTACGGTGAGAGACAGGATGTTGAGGTGTTCACCTGATGAAGGAGCGTTGCTCCGAAAGCTAGTTCCAATTAAACCTGTTGGACTATAACCTGGTGTTGTGTGATTTTTAAGAATGTATTAGTTATTGAAGTAGCAATAGGTATGTACCTGATCAATGAATTTAAGGCATTCGATCTGTCTTAGTTGTTAATATATCAACAAAATGTACGTAAGTGTAATAGTACATAAAAAGCTGATGCATCTTTCCACTAATCAAGCTAAAATGCAGAATGCACTTAAATATATTTGAACTGTGCCTTTTATAATTATTTACTTATTTGATAATTTTATGTCAGACCCATTTTACTGCTTCTCTGTCTGAAAACGATCATAATAATATTAGCTGTGGCCGAGTGCTAGCTGTCTGAAATTAGAAGGTTCCAGGTTCACTTCCCATTGCAAGGACTGGAGTGTAAACTCGAAGGTGACACTCCAATGCAGTACCAACTGGATGCTGCACTGTCAACAAAGCCAGCTTTCAGAAGAACCCTTAAAATAAGGTCTCATCTTCCCTCAGAGATGGGTACTGAAGGTCACATGGCTCTATTATAAAAAGATGTGAATTCTCCACAGTATAATGGCCAATGCTCATTCCTTGAGTGATGCCACAAAAGCCTTTACTTCACTGCTGTTTGTGGCACCTTGCGCACTAATTGTGTTTCCTGCATTACAATAGAGATTACATTTCATAAGTCATTCATTAGCTGGAAAGCGCTTTAGGACATCTTGATGTCATGAAGGAAAGTTTTTCTTTTCTTTAAAACATTTTAAATTTTACTCCGAACACTATTTATTACCTCTAAACAGAAGGTTGCACGGAAGGGTACAAAGGAGTATGTAATCCTGAGATTCATTCAACCCACTATTTTCAAAACAGTCTATCTGAAAATTGTAGAACGACTGAGTATATGAAAACAGGTTGGATCATGGCTATTTTTTAAGCACATCCAGTTAATTCTGTACTGGAGAGAATAAAGGAGGTAGAGGCAGAAAGAGAGATGGCCACTATTAAAACAAAATAGAATCTACACACTTGAGATGAATTTATTGTCAGGTTCAGCAAGATTGTCGCATCTTAATTCACCCCCATTATAACAGGAATCACATCCTTCCAAAAGTGAATGGAAACAAATGACAATCATCAGTTGTGGCGACTGAAAACTCTTATGCTAATGTGTGAAGCATTATGTAACAGTCTGCCTGATATCAGATAGTGCCTTGTACTAACACAAGATACAATCATACGTGTATAACCATTGGGAGATAAAATTAATGAGCTACTGTAGAACTGCTTATCTCTCATCTATTATCACACTCAACCTGAATGAATGGCACAGGGATCAAACACACTTCTTAAACAGTAAATAATCAATTGTCAGATTAAAAAACTCCTGCATTCAATTGGTCATGCATAATTGGTGGCCAGTATCTATGTTGAGTGAGTATGAAATACTGAGTTGTGGAAAAGCCAAAGGACACAAGCATTATGACATGATGTTTCCAGTGGGTTTTCTCATTCTTAATGTCACTGGAAAAGGTACTATTTTCTTAACAAATGGGTCAGTCAAGAAAACTCCCAACTTGACTTCAGTATTTTCTGGTGCTACAAACAAAATCTTAATTTACAAGGAATAGATTCAAGCATTATTTCTCAAGGAATAGATATTGCCAAGTATCACATTACCCGTTGCTACTAATTAGATGCAACGTAAAAGAATAACATCAGGGCCTGTGGTATGCTTGACTGGTTGAAACAATAGTATTGCTATTCATTAGAGCCACCCTACATAGATGTGAATCCTGTTTTCTGCACCTCTTCTCACTCCAGGTTTTAATGTTTTTGTGGTGCAGTTCCTATCTCTGGGTCAGAAGGTTCGAGTTTAAATTCTACCTCTGCTATAAATGTCAAACAGGCTGATTTAGCAAAGGGTGACGTCAAGTTTAACCACAAAGTTAGCCATTTTACTACATTCATAATGTAGATACTTAAACAGTTACAGACAGTTAAACTCCAGGGCACTACTGTCAAGACACAAACAACCCAGTGAGAGAAAACATGATATAAACAAAAAGAGTACCCATCCTTAATTCAATCTTAAGAATATAACAGGCTTGACAAAAAACAGCTTTTGGCTGGCAGTAATGAAACAAATGGTCTGATACAACAGTACCTGAGAGATTACACAAATATTTCATTTCTTCAGGAGTGTAATACTCCATTTCAGAAGTATTTGAACACTTCTCGACTTTCTAGTGAAAGAAAAGTCTAAATATTAAATGGCCTTAAAATGAAAACACATTCTGAACTTGCTTTTGTATTTTCTTACTTCAGGCAGCAAACTACTGTGTGCTCTGTATCCCTATGTACAATGTAGTACTGGACACCGTCCATAGTCCTTTACTTCAATAACAGTGTACTTGTTGTTGCTTGCGAGTGTCGGAGGCTGAGGGGTGACCTTATAGAGGATTACAAATTATGAGGGGCATGGATAGGATAAATAGGCATGGAATGAGCTGCCAGAGGAAGTCATGGAGGCTGGTACAATTGCAACATTTAAGAGGCATTTGGATGGTATTGGAATAGGAAGGGTTTGGAGGGATATGGGCCGGGTGCTGGCAGATGGGACTAGATTGAGTTGGGATATCTGGTCGGCAAGGACGGGTTGGACCAAAAGGTCTGTTTCCATGTTGTACATCTCTATGACTCTATGACAAGCACTTTCCATTTCATTAGGTCAGAATACATGTACCATACATAGCACTCAATGGTTATTTTCACATCTTTGCACACTTCCACAACAAGTAGTGAAATGCTTCACCGTAAGATTAACATGGTGCCCACTGGTTAAGCCCATGGAAAAAGTTCTCATTGTCATATTCTTTAAAAAATAAAACAGAAATAGAGCCATTGGTTCAATGGCCTACTTATAGTAAGAAGGATCAAAGGGCTTCAAGGATTTGGGTGACAAAGGTGAAGGGGGTCACTAACATCTAACAGACATGAGCTAGCCACTTGATGTCAAAATGAAATTCAGAGTTCTGGTCTCCACTGACTGATAAGGGAGATGCAAAATCCTATGATGGGAAGCTGGGGTATTTAAGCTGGTCACCAGCTTGGTTAAAGCAAAGTTCTGAGCACTGGTTCACCTGTATTCTGGATAACTCTCTGCCAAAACAATTCAGTGACTTCCTGTTGAAGGCGCAAAGTAGCTTGCCCATGGTTTCAGATTATGTCTTTCAAACACAGTACAGTTTGAACGCTGCGGAAATGCAACATCACACACTGCTATTGAGATGTTGGGGATCATGCCTGCCACCTTTACAGCTGGTGACAGACTCAATGATCTGAAACCAGCAACTCTTGAAAGCAGCAGCGTTATGGAGGAGGCCATGACTGTTGGTGGAAGATCAAGCTGAAGTCCCAGGATTAGGGAGGAGTCAGAATATTACAACAGGGCTGGGGAATTTGTTTTATAGGCTGGGCATCTCAAAAGCATTGGCAGGGGGGATTCCCAACCTGATGTCAGCTCCCCTACTTAGGCGGTGATTGTCTCTGATCCAGGCTCATCCCACATTCCCCCAAACTGAGCTGGCGATCTGCACGAGTTAAGTAATAGCAATTGGGAACACTTAACAGCAATAGGACCACCTGCAGCCCAGTTAATCCCAGTGTTGAGGGATAAGATTATAAAAAGGGATCCCTCATTAGTCAGTCAAGGAGCTCATCTCGCAGGAAGGTGAGTGTGCGCTTTTCTGCCCAAAGCTCAGTTCAACGCCCTACCGCCTTCAGGCTTGTCATCTCTGAGAGTAAAAGACTTCATCCCCCATAGACATAACAATGGTGCAGCATATGAAAATAGACAAGGTACATTAAAAGTAGTCAGCTAGAAATCTGTGACAGCAGAACATTTTGTGTCTAAATATATACTGAAGTGGCAGAAAGCCAATAATTGGCATGTGGATCTTGTTAAATTCTAAAGGTTATTTTTCAGCAAATAGCCTTTCTGGAATGGCCCTGCGAAAGCATTTTTAATTTACTTCTGTGCTAAATCATGCTCACTGAATTTAGCTGCTGCAGCGCTACACAAGAGACTCAGAGCAAACAAAAACTGAAAGTGGCAAAGCACAAAATAATGAAAAATCTCACATAATCCCTGCAGGGTTCAGAAGACAATTATTATGATTTATAAATAAGAATGTGTGTACACATCTCAATAGATCCTGCACATCTCGGTTGCTGCAGTATTCCATCAGCCAGTAAGTTTCCCTTCATTATGGTACATGGGCTGACTATTACAGGGCTGAGTACATGGTAAATGACTGATTGTTAATTGAGTATTCCTCTATTCTCTGAAGCACATTTAAGCAGGATCGTACATGCTTGTTAAATTTTAATTACTTCTTCGGCTGCCTCGTACATTTGACTGAAGAAACTCAGAGATAACTAACCAGCCCTGACATCTCCTTCTCAAAGGAAAAGGAGCTGTGGGTGATAACACCTTTGCAAGGTCAGAATTTGACGGCGATGCAGCTATAAAAAATAACATAGCACAGCGGTTCCGAAAGCTCAAGCCCATTTTGCCTGATCTCAGATCATGACAATAAATTTCAAAAGCATCTATAAAGAAACTAAATTGCCACTCAAGTACAGTGCTGAAGGAGTGCTACACTATTGGAGATGCTGCGTTTGAGACAGTTAAGCATTTGCCTGCTTAGATAGGTTGAAATGATTGCTTGGCACTATTTCAAGGAGAAGCAGGAATGTTACCCTTGGAATCCTGTCAAATTTTTCTTTTCTCTTCGGCAGCCCATCAGGACTGAGTACAACTTGTTTCCAGTCCAGTTTGGTCTGTCCAGTTAGCCCAAGACTGGAAATCATAGAAACCCTACAGTGAGGAAGCAGGCCATTCAGCCCATCGAGTTCACACTCACCCTCCGAAGAGCATTTCCCATGGGGTGAATTGTTGCAGTAAGGAAGACAGGGGAAGAGTGTTGCCGTGATAGTCTACACAGATGACAGGTTTGTGATGGATCCAATAGTAATAATCACAGCTTGTATGTTTTCATGCAATAGGCGGAGAATGGTGAAGAATTTCTATGGGCAGGCAAATTTGAAGAGAATGCTCCAGTATTCTTGCTGATTGACAGTCAAACACTATTGTGTGGTCAAAAACATTCCTGCTGCTCCCTGCACTTTGTGTTGCTCTGAAGGTCATATCTACTGTGCTGATGAACAGGAGTGCACACCAGGAAGAGCTCTTAGCCACTGGGAAGGTACGACCGAGGAAGAATTTTGCAATGACCTTCCTCCTGACAGATAGCAGGAAGATCCCTTTGTAGTCATAATTGGCCTTATGTCCTTTTTTGTGGGTGGTCACAGCAGCTTCAGAGATCACGGGTATGTTTTCGCCTTTCCAAAGGCTATGCACACGAACCCAGAGTGCTTCTTCACCATATCACGGTATTTCGGAGGCCATCACATTTACGCCTGCAACCCTTTTCGTTATCAGCTGTCATGTAGCCTTTGTAGCCTTTACAACCTCACGTAGGACTCGGGCTGCTGTTAGCTTGGGTCCACTGAAAGCTAAGAGCAGTGTGGAACCTATCAAGGACAGGTAGGAAACGAGCACTCACAATGGAATAAGCAATTCATGGATCTCCCCAACAAAGACTCATTTCACAACCTGAGTGCCCTCAACAATATTCCTCGGCTTGACCAATACCTATCCAATCAGTCAACATCACAAATCAAAAATCAAAAATCAAAGGAACTGGTCAATCACTCATTACTATTATTAGGAGTTTGCAGAGCTCACTTTTGCTGCTGCGTTTCCAACGTTATAACAGCCACTACATTTCACAAAGTATTTCATTGGCTGGAAAGCACTTTAATATATCTGATGGTCATAATGTGAGTCTGTCTTCAAATTAAAGTCTGAAGTCAGCCTTTGTGGAGTAGCTATGTCTGAGGTAGTCTCGGATTCCTTTCTGGAGAACAGCCATTCTAAAACCAGAATTAGGAAAATAAATTCCCCTTTTATTAAAATAATGATACAATATGTAATTCATGACCCATATATGAAATTGATGTTTTAAATGCTGTTTCTGAAAGTGTAATTGTATTCAAGGCACATACATTTTGGAGGTAGGCAAACATTATGCTTTATTAGAGCAAAAAGGGAGCATTCTTCTATGAAATCAGCCCAGTTTCAGGCAGGCTCATGGCAGACAGTGATGGGCGGCCTAGGTTATAAAGGTCCAGCCCCACTCACCTGGGACATCCAGCCACTATTAGACCATATGCCATAGGAGGCTATTCAGCTCATTAAATCTGTTCCAACATTCAATGAGATCATGGCTAACCAGATAATCTTCACCTCCATTTTCCTGCCTTTTCCATAAACTCCTTGATTCCCTTACTGATTATGACCATAAGGTACTGGAGCAGAATAAGGCCATTTGACCCACTGAACAGCAGAACAGGCTTAATCATGGCTGATATGTTTCTCAATCCCATTCTCCTGCCTTCTCCCCATTCCTCTTGATCCTTTCCCTAATCAAGACCCTATCTATCTCTGTCTTAAAATATACTCAATGACTTGGCCTCCACAGCTTTCTGCAGCAATAAGTTCCACAGATCAGCCAATCTCCAGTGAAGAAAGTCCTCAGGTCCAAGTCTTTCTTACTAGCGGAAACACCTTGTTAGTGTCCGCTTTATCTAAGCCTCTCATCGTTCTTTAAATTTCAACCAGATCCCCCCTCAACATTCGAAACTTCATCGAGTACAGTCCCAAACCACTCCTCTTATGACAAGCCTATCATCCCCAGGATCATTCCTGTAAACTTCCTCTGGACCCCTTCCAATGCTAGCAGATCCTTTCTTAGATACGGGACCCAAACTGCTCATAATATTCTAAATGCGGCCTGACCAGAGCCTTTTGCAGCCTGAGCAGTACATCTCTGCTCTTGTATTCTAGCCCTCCTCAAATGAATGCTAACATTGCATTTGCCTTCCTAACTACCAATTGAATCTACATGTTCACCGTAAGAGAATCCGAAACTAGGGCTCCTCAGTCCCTTTGTGCTTCAGATTTCCAAAGCTTTTTCCCATTTAGAAAATAGTCGAAAAGTGTGGTGCTGGAAAAGCACAGCAGGTCAGGCAGCATCCAAGGAGCAGGAGAATCGACGTTTCGGGCATAAGCCCTTCATGAGGACCCTCAGATGCTGCCTGACCGGTTGTGCTTTTCCAGCACCACACTTTTCAACTCTGATCTCCAGCATCTGCAGTCCTCACTTTCCCCATTTAGAAAATGGCCTACATGTCTACTCTTCTTACCAAAGTTTATAATCTCACACTTTCCCATGTTGTATACCATCTGTCACTTCTGTGCCCAATCTCCTAGCCCACCCAAGTCCTTCTGCAGCCTCCCCACTTCCTCAACACTACATGTCTCTCCACCAACTTTTAGGCCATCATAGCAACAATACATTCAGATCATTAATGTGTAATGTGAATACAGGTAGTTGTGATCCCAACACTGACCCCTGCAGAATTCCACCAGCTGCCATTCTGAAATAGATCCATTAATCCCCACTCTCTGCCTTCTGCCAATCAGCCGGTTCTCTAACCTTGCCAGTAGCTTGTCCCTAACACCCTGGGCTCTTATCTTATTTACAGGCTTCTTGTGCAGCACCTTGTCAAGGATTTTGTGGAAGTCCAAATAGATCATGTCCACTGGTTCTCCTTTGTCGAGTTTGCTCATTACCTCTGCAAAGAATTGCAGCAGATTTGTCAGACATGACAACCTGTTCCCCCCCGCCCCGCCGAAAAAATTGTGCTGAGTCAGTCTTATTTTACCAACCTCATCCTTAATAACAAACTCTAAAATCTTACCAACTAGTGAGGTCAAGCCATCTAGCCTATAGTTTCCTGACTTCTGCCTCCCTCATTTCTTAAACAGGTATGTTAACATTAGTTATTTTCCAAACCTCTGGGACTCTCTCTCTGACTCCAATGATTCCTGAAAGGTTATTACCAATGCCTCTACAATATCCTCAGCTATCTCCTTAGAAATTCTGAGATGAAGTCCATTGGGTCCCAGTGATTTATCCACCTTCACAACTTCTAGCTTCCCCAGCACCTTCTATTTACTGATGGCCATTGTGCTCACCTCTGCCCACAATGGCCTTCATCAGCTCCTACATCATGCACGTACACACTATATTGCCTTGCTCTGCATCTCTATTTGTTTAGTTTTTAAATTGTTGTTTTTTTAAATTTCACACTGGTCTTTCAATTTGTAACCTGTAAATATTTCTCCTACTTGTCTTCAACCTAGAATAGATAGTCAAATTAGCAGCTATTACCAACCAGTGAACTTACAGCTTATCTGTGATGTCACTCTTTCTTTTGTGTTGAGCCCTCAATCCTGGGCTTCAAGTTTTCCCGTTAAAATTAAATCTTACCAAATATGAATTTAAAAAAGCAAGCAAAGAGCACCTCTTCCCCGTTGCACCAAATTCCCAAACTGCCTCCAAATTCCCCAACATTATACCTCCGCATGCTATGCCTCATCCTGGATGTGACTTCCCTTTTCTGACTGTGTGCAGCTGATTAAAAATCCATCTCAGCCTTGATTATATGTAATACAGCACTTGTAATAGAACCCTGGAACTGCCACTGGTCATCTCTTACCTTCCAGCACCACAGTGGTGGTGGGCAGAATCAGTATTGACATCTACTCTGCTAATTGAAAGTTCTGGCAGCTTCACTTGGAGTTGTGATATGACCCAGGAGACAGTGTGGTAAAGGATTCAAGATTCCTCGCTAGGCCGAGAGGCCATTTTATCAGCCTCCTCTCCCTTCCAGTCAACCCAAACAGTGACCAGCTGGAACCCTCCATTTTAGCTTGGGACTTCAGATGGAGCCCTGCTGCCATTTTTCTGACATATTAAATAAAAGTTCCTCATTTCTTCTTTATGCTAGCATTTCATAGACACCTGTATTGATTGAATCACAACCTTGGAAATAGTGTTAATATTTGAACTCCAGAACAGTAAATGGAAGTTAAAGTCCATCGGAAGGAAGTTCACCCAACAGGAAGAAAGTTCCCATTTTTTTTCTCTTATTCTTTAAACGGATATAAGCATTACTGTTGACTATCCTTAAATAGCTTCAAGGGCGTGATGGTGAGTCACCTTTTTGAACCACTGTAGTCCATCTGGTGTAGATATACTCAAAAGATTGCTCGGAAGGTCTTCAGCCTTCATCTTCCCAGCATGGCTGAACAAATTTATTTGGACAGGTTGCAGTGCAATGGAAGTTGTCTGGGAATTGGCAGGATCAGTGAGATAATAGTCACCTAGAAGTGGCCAATACTTGACTATCCTACACTCCCAGTTCAACAATGAGTACAGAATTGACAGTAGAGTGTACCAAAATGCACAGCAATAAGTCCCCAGCCCATGTTTTCAAGCCTCAGAGCAGTACAATCATCTTTAGATGTGGTTATGCTTTTGGACATTTCATAAATAATCATAAATAATTACACCAGAAATCAATTTAAGATGGTCATTCCGGCCCACGGTGTGATGCATTTGTCCAATTTAGAAGCTACATATAATAACATCAAAGACTCTTTAGGCAAAATAATTCAGACATATACAGCACCTTCCTCATTGGGAGAAAGATGGGTAATGGAGACTTCCAATCTCTGCTGCATTCCCATGAGAACACCCTGACCAGAGTGTACTTGCCTGCGCTGAGACTGAAGACTGATATTTAGCTATTCCTGCTGCATCTCCATACCAATGATGGTCCAACCAACCAGCACCCTCTTCTCATGCTGTCTCAATTAGTCCCCCCCAAGACTGTTTCTTCCATCCTCATCCTGGTAAGTACAAGACAAGCTTCATCTTCTCTCCACCTTTTAAAAATGTTTTAAGTTCAGTACTAACAAACCGTTATTTATTCCTTATGTACGATTCTCCTAGCACTCTACAATAACAGTTCTACATCTTCTGCAGTCCCTCACTCCTTCCTAGTGTAGAATACTGGGACAGCATACATCAGCACCATCAACTCAAGGAATACATACTGATGGGAGGGCATTCTAGCAGGGGCTAATTTTGCTTAATTAAAAATAACCTGAACATGAGTTTTATTTAATCTATGATAATATGATGCTGAAAAGTTACAACAGCATAGAAAGGATCCTTAGACATCATAGATTGCACTACTCAATGTAAACCCATTATGAAGTGACCCAATTTACTCTTAAGACATAGGAGCAGAAATCAGGCCATTCAGCCCGTTGAATCTGCTCTGTCAATCAACCATGGGCTGATAATATTCAGTGAAGGTGGCTCAGACTGAGGGAAACTGAAACAAGGATCCTGGGATTCTGCAAACCAGATCAGAAGCAACTCGAGGCAGGAATTTGCTCAGACTGTCTCAACGGTTCTCCTTATTGAGCCTTCCTGGTGCTCAGCAGCACAAGGCACAGTCCAAAGTACTTGGCAGCGTAGACTGTCCCCAAGCACAACTTATTTATTTATGAGGCTTTATCTAATGTTTGAACTGTACTTCGGTCAGACACAGCTACTAGAAAACCTGAAGAAATTACTTGCAGTTTCTCAGCAACATGATTCTGAGTGTGTCTTCTTTCTGCTCATCGATCAGTTAAATTTTGAATTTTTAACAGGTCTTCAGCATTTGATAACCCTTTAAGTGTCTGTACTCTACATTATTTTACATCATAAACACATAAATCATGCATCAATCTGATGGCCAGGATTAACACATAGTCTTTACTTTTTTTAAAAAACATGTTCAACCATTGCTTAGTAATTGCCTCCTAGTTAGTAAAGTCATTCGTTCGAGCTAATGTGTTCTGGCATTTTCAGAAAGCCACATTCGCGTGTCTCATATTCTGTCAGGCGTCTCCTTCTCTTAACGCCGTTACATGTACAATAGTTTCGTTAGAACCCGAAATGGGGAGAGATAGCACGAAGTGTACCTTGTAGCTGTTTGAAACGCCCATCCGTGACATTGTAAGGCGCCTGCTGTGGTGGGTGGTAATCAGGAGGTATCTCAGCTAGAGTGGACATGAGTAGAACGGTCCAAGCTGTCCGTGCGGATGGGGAAAATTGCCCTGAGCACTCCCAAAGAGGTAGATAGATGGTGGAGCCGCACCAACCAATTTCTACAAGCAGGCAGCGGGAACTGAGGGGTGGAGCTTTCGAGTTGATGGTTAATTTCTCTTCCCAGGTTGGAATCAGTTCCCGAGCGGTGGGCATGAGCCCGGTGGGTCCGAGTTCAGTGCAGAGGCTGCAGTATCAGTGTCTGATGCATATACTGGAGGAATTGCATGGGAATTGGGGACTTTTTTAAAAAAAAATTGAACACTGACCCTGTGGTAATAATCAGTTAGGTGATGTCATTCACTGTTTGCTCACAGAGGTGTGTGGAATAAAAATGTACGGCTCTAACAAGCTGAAGGACAGCAGATGGAAAGCACTTTTTTTCTTACTGTGCAAGTTGTCGTTTTAAATGAATGCATATGAACGAGCTGCGTACAGTCAGCAGAGAGCGTGGGCTACGTTTATAACAGGAACAAAACTGCATGTGTGTTGGAGAGTGGGGGTGAAGTGAAATTCATTCACTTCTGCTATTGCAATTTTAAGTCCTTAAAAAAAAACAATATTTGTTCCCAGAACCACCTACAGCAGTGAGGGGTATATTTCACTCAAGTGATCCACTAAGTGGGAAAGGGAAGTAAGCCAGGGAGCAGAAGAAAACACTACTTTTAGCGATTTTTAAAAAAAAATTGTGAGCTTTCCATTAGGGCATGAGCTATATTCACAGAGGTGAGCACTCACACATTTATTCAAACTCACACATTTATTCAAAAGATGTCATGCGTCTATTCAGTAAGAATACAAGAGGAATTCCTGCTCCGGTGTGTGGGGAACGTCCCAGTGATCACATCGGGGTCAGTTCAAATCCCGCCCTAGCAGTTTGGGAATTTCAATTCAACTAAGGAAAAGAAACTAAATAAAAACTGGAAACAAGTTAATACCAGTCATCATGACTGTGAGGCTGTTGGATTGTTGTACAAATCCGACTGGTTCATTAATGCTCTGTTGGGGGAAGACCTTTCCCAGTGTGGCCTCTGAGAGACTCCAGATCCTCATCAATGTGATTGGCTCTTAACTGCCCACAAAATAGCCCAGCAAAACACTGTTGTTTCAAATCACAGCAAATAAGCATAAAAACCAACTGGACACACTGTTGAGTTCAACGGCGGCAACAGGTATTGAAAAAAAAACACACCCAGCTCAGGCAATGCAGTAAAGTCCTCCCAATTAAGAGGGTGGAATATGTTCGGCCAGCCGTGGTGGATGTAGGAGGGTTTCCGAGCATGAAAGAGTGCTGTGTCTGCTCCCCCCCCCAATGTCTGCCAGTGGGAAACCATCTCCATTCCTCGGTCATGTTTAGTTCCAAGTGAAAGGCCCACAACCTGACTGGAAAATTCCAGCTGGCTGCTGACTATCATAGACCATTAATTGTCCTTCTACCCATCAAACTAGCCTGACATAAATATGATCTGTGAGTGTGACCGTACCTTATAGGCCTCAGCCAATACCAACCCTGGATATGTCTTGTCTCAGTAACAGTAAAACCCATCACAGCCAGTAGAGTAAGACATTCGTATGTGCCCCTGGGAGCCTTAAACATTGACTGTGGGCTCCACAAAGTTTCATAGCGTCAGGTATGGAAGCCTCCTACTAACTCTCACCTACTCTCAGCTGGTGAATCCACCCTTTCCTTTGTCAAACCTCACTTGGAAGAAGGAAGGAGGCACACAATCTGTTCTGGGCGGGTAACGTCAATGTCTACCATTGAAAGCTGCTGAGAGCTATCACCACTGATGGGGCTGGCTGAATCCTGAAAGAAACAGCTACTAGCCTGAGCTTTCAGAAGATGATAATAGAACCAAAAAGAAGGAAAAGGCCACTTGATTTGGTGCACAGAAAGCTACTGGTTATAGATGTATCTGTCCATGACAATGTTAGTATGAGCAATCAACACTCAGTCCTTGTACAGATGCAGTCTCATCTTCACAATGAGAACACTCCATTGCTAGTGTGACACTAGCACTGTGCTAAACCACTCAGCTGGCAAAAATTTCCGAGTCATTCCAAGTTCCAAGGCTCTATCAAATATCTGGGCTTTGTTGGTTGGTCTCAAGCAGATTAGAGTATAGAGAGACTGTGACTGACCACATACATTTCCAGAGAGGTAACCTCTGCTGGAAGTGAACATGTGCAGACATCAGGTGAGGACAAATCGAGGCATAATGCTCTTAACTGAAGTACCTTATATACACTAATGTTTTATGATCAAAGATTTGAAGTATGGTCACTCAGATAAGGTTATGGTCAGCAACCAGAAACATATACACGAGCAAGGAATGACACCTTCAGGGGAAAAATTGAAGGAGGCACTCTCTGAAAAGAACAGAGAAGATGGTTCAATTTAAAGATGCCCACAGCTGCCAGACTGTCATCATGGAGGGGCCATTCCTCCACTGCATAGCCAGCAGCTGTGTGCCAACAGCTGTGGTGGATGTAGGAGGGTTTCCTGGCATGAAACTGTGCTGTGTCTGTTCCCCCACTCCAAGGTCTGCAAATGGGAAATCATTTCCATTCCTCGGTCATGTTTAGTTCCAAGTGAATGGACCACAAACTGACTGGAAAATTCCAGTTGGCTGCTGACTATCAGCCTTCATAGACCAATAATTGTCCTTCTACCCAGAATTAAAGTGGTCCAAAGGCAGGAAGAAGCTGAAATTCCTTATGTCATTCTTTGGAATTCCAACAGAAATCCAACATTCTGCAGTGATGCTTCATAGGAGTTTTCAAACTCACAGAAAACTACAAAATTACAACTATCCACTACCTCCCTCACATCCCTGTGTGTTTTGGAACCTTCAGGCACCTACAACCATACAAACCTGATGTACATATTTTCATTCTTTACTGGAAGAAGGCCACTCAGCTCATTGGATCACTATGGTCCTGCTCCACAGCTACCTGAAGAAGGAGCAGTGCTCCAAAAGCGATTATATCCAAATAAACCTGTTGGACTATATCCTGGTGTTGTGTGATTTTTAACAAGATCCTACGTGGTGAGCAAGATGCTGTTTAGCTCGTAAATAGTTGCCAGTTGCAATTCAAACACCCACTGAATGCAAGTATATGCAGAATCATCATTCACCACTGAGCACAAAATCTGCTCATTATATAAAATTCTGTTGATTCATTCAGATCAGAAAAATGTTTACAATGAGTTTGATTTAATTTATAGCTGATCACATATGATCCCTGTCAGTGGAGAAGTAAACAGGAGTCAGCTATTGATGCAAAATGGATATGAATGATAGGGGTCTGGCATGTGCAGGGAGGTTTGAAGGATGTCTGTCACCAAGTGGAAATATTTGAAGTTATGCATGTCATTTCCACAATGATGCACTAGATCTCTCAGAGATCACAATGCACTAAGTATTAAATGTCCAGGACGTTCAAACATCTGAAGGATAATTGTTATGGACCAGGCCAGATCTCCTCAAAACATCTGAAGAAGGTAGTCCAGGCCCTAACACTTCTAGTTGTTTTAAATAGGTGTACAGTGGATATTCCAGGAGTGATGCAGCTGGCCCAACCACTCGGTTTTAAACAAAACAGAATTTATTTACACACAAACAAAAGAAAACCAAATTTAGAATAACATAACTATTTGAAAACTCAATTAACTCTACTGCAAATTAATAATAGTGTTCCAAATATTTGCAACATCCCATAAAACCCCCTTGGCAAAAAGGTAAATTCAAATGCAGATTCTTGCAGGAGAGAGATTGCAGAGAGAGAGAGAGAGAAAGAGAGAGAGAAAATCAGCATATAGCTGTTTCTTTGGTGCTTTAAACAGACTGCTTGCTTAAATCAAACCAAATCAAAACCCTGAATGGGAGAACTGGCCACTCTCCTTTCATTGTGTAAGTTTCATTGTGCCTTCTCAATTAGATATTTCCAGAATATCGGAACCTTTATTTTTATGAGCCCTTTAGAAAAACAAAACCAGGACAACACAACCTTGTTAAAGGTGCAGCATTGTCACATAATTATCTGGTCCCTGGAACCCTCTGAAAAAGTTCCGAACTCAAGGTGGAGACTTCAGAGGCTTGTGACTTACTGACCTTAGCAGTTACCTAGGAAAGTCTACAGGGATTATAACAGGATCTAACTTTTTGCTAAATATAAAACTGACCACCTCGATCACTCAAACTAATTTCCTCCCCCCACCCAAAAACCCATCTTTCATGGATACCTACATCCAACCCTAGGCCCAACTGCCACTCTATATCTTCAACTATCTTGCCCACCTGGCAACCCACCTCCCTACCTACTCTACACCGTGTACAACCCCACACCTACTGGGCACCCCACCCCACACTTGCCTTACACACTGATCTTCTGACAGTGGCTTTCAAAATAACCTTCAAACCTTTAACCATGGAGTACAGCAACTTTCTTCATAAAACTGGGGCATGGTTTCTGCAATGATCCATTCAACTGCTGCATATGTTGTTTACTGGATAGTTTCTATGAAAGTCATAGACTCAAACTAATTGAGATGTCCAGTGTGAAAATAGGCTCTTTGGCCTAACTGGTCAATGCCGTCCAGTTTTTACAAGGTCTGAAGGTTGATAAATCCCTGGGGCCTGATGGTCTACATCCCAGGGTACTGAAGGAGGTGGCTCGTGAATTCATGGATGCGTTGGTGATTATTTTCCAGAGTTCAATAGATTTCGGATCAGTTCCTGTGGATTGGAGGGCGGCTAATGTTGTACCACTTTTTAAGAAAGGTGGGAAAGAGAAAACAGGAAATTATAGACCAGTTAGTCTGACCTCAGTGGTGGGAAAGATGCTGGAGTCTATTATAAAGGATGAAATTACGACATATCTGGATGGTAGTAACAGGATAGGTCAGAGTCAGCATGGATTTATGAAAGGGAAATCATGCTTGACTAATCTTCTGGAATTATTTGAGGATGTAACTCTGACGATGAACGAGGGAGGTCCAGTAGATGTAGTGTACCTGGACTTTCAAAAAGCTTTTGATAAAGTCCCACATAGGAGGTTAGTGAGCAAAATTAGGGTGCATGGTATTGGGGGCAAAGTACTAACTTGGATTGAAAGTTGTTTGGCTGACAGGAAACAAAGAGTAGTGATAAACGGCTCCATTTCGGAATGGCAGGTAGTGACCAGTGGGGTACCACACGGATCAGTACTGGGACCGCAGCTTTTTACAATATATGTTAATGATATAGAAGATGGTATTAGCAATAATATTAGCAAATTTGCTGATGATACTAAGCTGGGTGGCAGGGTGAAATGTGATGAGGATGCTAGGAGATTACAGGGTGATCTAGACAAGTTAGGTGAGTGGTCAGATGCATAGCAGATGCAGTTTAATGTGGAACAGGAAGGCAGATTACTACTTAAATGGAATCAATTTAGGTAAAGGGGCAGTACAGAGAGATCTGGTGTTCTTGTACACCAGTCAATGAAGGTAAGCATGCAGGTACAGCGGGTAGTGAAGAAGGCTAATAGCATGCTAGCCTTCATAACAAGAGGGATTGAGTATAGAAGCAAAGAAGTTCTTCTGCAGCTGTACAGGGCACTGGTGAGACCACACCTGGAGTACTGTGTGCAGTTTTGGTCTCCAAATTTGAGGAAAGACATTCTGGCTATTGAGGGAGTGCAGCGTAGGTTCACGAGGTCAATTCCTGGAATGGCGGGATTACCTTACACTGAAAGACTGGAGCGACTGGGCTTGTATACCCTTGAGTTTAGAAAACTGAGAAGGGATCTGATTGAGACATATAAGATTATGAAAGGATTGGACACTCTGGCGGCAGGAAACATATTTCCGCTGATGGGTGAGTGCCGAACCAGAGGACACAGCTTAAAATACGGGGCAGACCATTTAGGACAGAGATGAGAAGAAACGTCTTCACCCAGAGAGTGGTGGCTGTGTGGAATGCTCTGCCCCAGAGGGCAGTGGAGGCCCAGTCTCTGGATTCATTTAAGAAAGCGTTGGATAGTGCTCTCAAAGATAGTGGAATCAAGGGTTATGGAGATAAGGCAGGAACAAGATACTGATTAAGGATGATCAGCCATGATCATATTGAATGGTGGTGCAGGCTCGAAGGGCAGAATGGCCTACTCCTGCACCTATTGTCTATTGTCTTATGATAATAAATTTGCGTTGACTACCTTTGACTAATACTAATTTATTTAGATTGTTTGAGAGGAAAATAGGGTTTTATGGAACATAAAGTAGCAAAACAATTGCACAAAGTAAACTCCATCTCAAATTGATAATCACTACAGTTAAACATCAAAGATTTTAGATTAAAAATGGCTTGAAATCTTTTATTGATAGTCACTGTCAATTTATGAAGTTATTTGAAGGGTATTATAATTCTCAAATGTCATCCTCACACAGCAAGTAATCCATTGTTTCATTCCTTCTCCTGCTTGGTTTTAATTTTTTCCAAGTCAAGAACCAATGAAAAATATTTGTCAGTGTCCCATATTTCTTTCTTCAAATTTCAGTCTTCTGCAATCATTACAGTTATTGTGTCATGTTCACTTACACTAAGTCAGGATCAAGTAACAAGAAAATAAGAGATGTGTTATGTTATCCATTGTCAAAACAGTCATTACTTTGTACCTCTTATGAATGGTTGAAAGGGTAAAATGTGATTTACTTTACTCTAGGGTTGAATTAGTTGATATGTTGGTCCTACAGTAGTCATACTATATCTTGATAAAACTAACTGTATTGAACGACTGATGAAAATACTACTTGAATAATACAGATTAAGGACAAATAACAATTATGTCAATGTTGAAGATTTTGAATATTAACACATCAAATAGAAGACAGTATAAGGAAGCAATGCATAAGGGCAATCTAGACATCATACAACAAACAGAAACCTCCTGTATGTTGTGACATCTTCCAAAGGAAAATCATATGGAAGAAATTTAACTTATATCCAAATTTGAAATGGAATGTCACAACAATCAAATTAAGGTTTTGCATGATTGGCACTCTGTCAGCACATTATGGTAACAATCCCATGTTTAGAGAAGGGGTGTGGTGTCTCAAGCATATTAACATTCAAAGTGAAGATATATTTGTTTGTGATGTATAATTAACATGGATGGCTCAGTGGTTAGCTCCGCTGCCTCACAACATCAGGGACCTGGGTTTGATTCCAGCCTCGGACGACTGTCTGTGTGGAATTTGCACATTTTCCCCGTGTCAGCGTGAGTGCTCAGTTTTCCTCCCACAATCCAAAGATGTGCAGGTTATGTAAATTGGCTACACTAAATTGCCCATAGTGTTGAGGGATGTGTAGGTTATGTGCATTTATTAGGGGAAATGTAGGGTAATAGGTTAGGGGAATGGATCTGAATGGGTTACTCTTCGGAGGTTTGGTGTGGACTTGTTGGGCCAAATGGTCTGTTTCCACATTGCTGGGATTCTATGATTCTAACAGTTGGAATGGAGAAGATTCAGGATGAGCTTTGTAAATGTTTCTTGACTCTTAAACATCATCGTTGTCAAGCAGGCCAGCAGGAGGTCTGTGTCTAGCTGGCAGATGAAGGGTGTCAAGGCAAATTGCATATTCATTGTGGTTAGAGGTGGCTGAAAATGGTGAATACACACCACTTGCAAAATTTTTAAAAATTCAATGTTCTGATCAGAGCAGTTAAGGTATGACTTACCATCTTCCAGGACTGACTACTAGATTACTGTCACTGTTTATCAATCACAGCACAAGTCATTGCAACATCCTGTGCTGTTCCTCGCATAATTACTACCACCCCCTACTTCCCTCACTTCCCCAGGTTTTTTGGAACCTTCATTCACCTACAACCACACAAACCTTTATCATTCTATTCATTTTCATTCTTTAGTGGAATAGAGACTAATACTCTCCTCTTCCTTCTGTAGGATAAGCTCATTCCGAATAAAAGGGAGCAGGCAGAGATAGGAAGAGGGATACCCGCAGTTGAAATACCATTCACAATGGAAGAGGTCACCATTTGTGAAGTGGCCCATAGGTGAGTCAGAAGCACAGGAGAAGTATTGTGCAGAGTGTGGTTAATTACTTTTCCTTTCTCTTCTCATAGAACCTTACCCTCACAGGCTAAATGACAATCTGGCGCTACTTTATTGCTTACTTATTTCTGATAATACATGGCTGTTAAGTGCTAACCCGGTCTATCACATCAACCTGATCTGAACCAAGGGAGGAGGAAGACAAAACAACTCTTAAAATTTTGCCATTGTTAAATATCAATAACAACAACTATTTATATTAATACAGAGCAATGAAACACAAGGCACTTTACTGGAGCATTATAAAACACAGCTTGTTGCCTATCCATATAGGAGAAAAGGCAGCTAGTCAAAGGCTTGGTGTCATTTACTGTCTAAAAGGAAAAAAGTGATGGGGGATGCAGGGGGAGTGTGAGGAGAGAATTTAAGAGCTTTGGAATTAAAGAGCGAAACAATCTAAGGGGGGGTTGAGTTTAAGAGTCGTGAGATCTTGTTGCAGCTCTATAAAACTTTGGTTAGACGGCACTTGGAATACTGAGTCCAGTCCTGGTCGCCCTATTATAGGAAAGATGTGGATGCTTTGGAGCTGCCTAACCTGCTGTGCTTTAACCAGCAACACATTTTCAGCTGTGATCTCCAGCATCTGCAGACCTCATTTTTTATTCAGAGGAAGTTTACCAGGATGCTGCCTGGACTGGAGGGCTTATCTTATGAAGAGAGGTTAACTGAGCTCGGTCTTTTTTCATTGGAGAAAAGGAGGAGGAGAGGGGACCTAATTGAGCTATTCAAGATAATGAGAAGCATAGATAGAGTCGACAGCCAGAGACTATTTCCTAGGGCAGAAATGACTAACACGAGGGGTCATAGTTTTCAGCTGGTTGGAGGAAAGTATAGAGGGGATGTCAGAGGCGGGTTCTTTACACAGAGAGTTGTGAGAGCATGGAATGCGTTGCCAGCAGCAGCTGTGGAAGCAAGGTCACTGGGGACATTTAAGAGACTACTGGACATGCATATGGTCACAGAAATTTGAGGGTGCATACATGGGGATCAGTGGTCGGCACAACATCGTGGGCTGAAGGGCCTGTTCAGTGCTGTAATGTTCTATGTTCTATAGAGCAATTATAACTTACAATGCACAAAACGCCAGAATTACAGGAGGCTAGATATCTTGAGGGTTGTGAGGTTGAAGGAAATTATGAAGATAGGGAGGGGAAAGGATATGGAGGAACTCAAAAACAAGGATGAAAGTTTTAAAATAAAGATTCTGCTTGAGTGGGAGCCAATGTAGGTCAGTGAGCATTGTGGCAATGGGAGAACATTTAGCCAGCTATTATTTATGACTCCTGGAAATTCATGCAAGTTAAAGAATGAACTTTAAAAGCTCAACCAAATTAAACATTAAAATAACAAAAGGACAAGAGTAGGCCATTCGGCCCTTCGAGCCTGCTCTGCAATTCATTATGATCATGACTGATCATCCAACTCAATAGCCTGTTCCTGCTTTTCATCATATCCTTTGACCTCTTTAGCCCCAAATATTATGCCCAACTCTTTCTTGAAATCATACAATGTTTTGACTTTGACTGTTTTCTGTAGTAGCAAATTCCACTCGCTTTCCATTCTTTGAGTGAAGATATTTCTCCCCATCTCAGTCATACTTGGACTATCTTGTATCCTTTGACAGTAATATTAAATGTTTCTTTTTTCAAAAAAAAAATGCTTAAATGCATATTTTTGTGTGCATGTATGAGAGAAAGAGATTGGGCTTTGCAAAAGAGAAGAAAAAATCGTAGCTGTGGCATTAGGTAAAGGTTAGTTCACTTGGCTGGGCAGCTGGTTTGTGATGCACAGTGAGGCCAACAGCGTGGGTTGTGTTCCTGCATCGACTGAGGTCATCATGAAGAACGTTCCTCAACCTCTCCCCTTGCCTGAGGCATGGTGACTCTCAGGTTAAACCTCCATCAGTTGTCTCTCTCTCTGAGAGAGCAGCCCTGCTGTCTGGTAAGACTATGGTTACTTTACCCTTATAATGATTCTGAGGGAATTAACATTTAGCTGTATTGAGCGCCAACCAATCTAGTGATGTCACACAGACTTTGGGTGGAGAAACAGTCTTGTACAAGTTCTTGATGGAGACCGACAAGACATACCAGCTCCTGTGAGTTGTAACTTGCCTGATTAAATAATTTTACTTTTACCTACTGCTATCATGGAATAAGCAATACTGTGCCATGCAAGATAAGTGCCTCTCTTTGTTGACACTGTCCAGTGGTCTCTCCTCTACCACTGATTATAGACAGGCCAATAGATTCAGCATACAAAGGTGGACTGATGGCAGTAAATTACCCTACCACAAGCCAGCAGCAGTTGGTATCCAGAGGATACAACATGTTAGCATCACTGGCACCTGAGAACATGACAACAGTAACTCCCATAGCAAGTCCCCACAATGAGTACACATTGTGATTCCTACTTTCAGAAACCCAAATAATTACAACCACTCTGCTAAAGTTCATTTTGGTACCTGAAGGATTGAGCTTAATCCCCAATCCAGTTGAGCTAAAAATTGCATCTCAAAGGGAAGTATAGTAGTAGGAAAAAAAGAAGAGTGAAGCCATAAAATATGTAAAACCAAAAAAAATTAAATGAAGATAGTAATAGTGAAGCAAATAAGTCCAGACATTCCATGGGTAATGGTGCATGTCAGCAATTCTTCTGGTGATGTAAAGTGTGCTGTGGCAACAGTAACACTGTCTTTTTCCAAATGAAAGAATGTCAATAACACATCGACATTTTTTTCCCCCTGAGTCTAGGATTTAAATGTTTCTCTGGAATGCACTGCATAGTGTGAGAGCTGAATAATTCGTTCGCTGTGCCCCTTACCATTGCAAGTATTTACTAGATTCCTGAGCAATGGAGTTACTGCTAACACATAAAATATCTGAGCAAGAACTTCAAACATCTTGCTGACCTTGCAGCTTTCCATCAATCATTGTTTCTCAGGTTATAAATCAAGACAGAAAAATGAAAAGCCCACAGAAGTCGATACTTATTGGCAAATGTACAAATGTTGCACATACCTAAAGTTGGAAATGCGAACTCTATATTAAACTGAGGTCCACGCCTTAGGGTAGATTTTGGAGATGATTGAGCTGGACAACTGCCTTGTGGTCAATAGCAAGCGGAGAAAGCAATGACCTGTGACATATTGTCCTCCTCCCATACTCCTATACCTCTGTTTCTGAGGGTTCCCTCAGCCTCCTGTTCTCCCCCCGCACCCTCATTGCTTTCTCATGTATTCTCCTCTCCCCAAGCTCCTGATCCCCATGAATTTCTACAAAGGAACCATTATGAAGTGAAAAGCAAGCTCAAGTATTTATTTGCAGATATAATTTCCCAAATGTGTTTATTTTTAATTAAATTGTAGGCATGTCAGGCTCAGTCAACACTTAATGCCCAATCCTTATTTTGAAAGTGGTGATAAGCTGCCTTCTTGAACTGCTGCCGTCCATGTGCAGTTAGAAAAAGAATTCTGGGATTTTGATACAGCAATAGTGAAGGAACAGAAATATAGTTCCAAGTCAGGATAGCGTGTGGCTTGAACGACAGCTTGCAGGCAATGGTGTTCATGCATTTGCAGCCCTTGACCTTATAGGTGATAGAAATTATGGTTTGGAAGGAGCAATCAATGAAGGTTGAGTGAGTTGATGCTGTGCATTTTGTGGATTTTACACACTGTGTATCAGTGGTGGAGAGGTTGCGTGTTTATGAACGTGGATGTAGGCTCCTTTGACCTGGATGGTTCTATTGTTGAAGTTGCACTCATCCAAGCAAGTGGGGCATATTTTATCACACACCAGACTTGGGCCTTATAAGTAGTGGACAGACATAGGGGAGTCAGGAGGCAAGTTATTCAACATGGAATTCCCAAACTATAAACTGCTCTTGCAACTACAGTATTTTTTTTTTGGCTGGTCCCATCTTGTTTCTGGTCAATGGGAAGGCACACAATGTTGACAGTGGGGGATTGAGTGATAATAATGCCACTGAACCTCAAGGGGTGTTAGCTCTTGCTGCAAATCATGATTGGTTGGCAGTTATAAGGTGTGAATGTTATTTGTCACTTCTCAGCCTAAGACTAGATGTTCTTGCTGGGTACTGCTTCAATATATGAGGAATTGTGAATGGTGCTGAACATCATGCTATCATCAGCGAACACCCCCACTTCTAACCATATAATGGAGGGAAGAGTCACTGATGAAGCAGCTGAAGATGGTTAGACCTAGATCATTCCCCTGAGGAGACCACTGAGTATAGGAGTTGAGATGTCATGTTGAGGTCACAGAGAACTTCAGTGAGGCTACCTTTGGAATACTGTGTACAGTTCTGGTCACCTTGCTATAGGAAGGATATCATTAAACTAGAGAGGGTTCAGGAAACTTTTACCAGTACATTGCTGGGACTGGAGAATTTAAATTACAAGGAGAAGTTGGACAGCCTGGGACTTCTTACCCTGGAGCTAAGAGGTTGAGGGGCGACCTTATAGAGGTTTATAAAATCGTGAGGGCATAGATAAGATGAATAGCAAAGGTCTTTTCCCTAGAGTGGGGAATTCAAAACTAGGTGGCATATTTTTACCATGAGAGTAGAAAGACTTAAAAGGCCCTGACGGGCAACTTTTTCCACACAGAGGCTAGTTTGTATGTGAATGAACTGCCAAAGGAAAGGGTACAGTTACAACACTTAAAAGACATTTGGATAGGTACATAAACAGGAAAGGGATATGAGCTAAACGCAGGCAAGTGGGACTATTTAAGTTCTGAAACTTGGTCGGCGTGGACAGGTTGGACTGAAGCATCTGTTTCCATGCTGTATGACTCCATGATTCAAACACCTATAGGGACGTCCTGCAGCTGAGATGATTGACCTCCAACAACTGTAACCATTCATCCAACAAATAAGATTCCAACAATTCACTCTACTTTTGTTCTACTCCTTGATGCCAATTCTGCCAAACATAGTTTTAAAGTCAAGGGCAGGTGTTCTTTCCTTACCATTATTAAACATTCTTCACATGTAATACTTTCATATTATAAATACAGCATTGTATTAATAGTTTAGATGTGGGTTGGTCCATCATAACCTATTCTTTTGAAATGTCCTTCAGCCAATATAGTTGTAAAACTGGTGTCACATGTAGCAATAAGATGTCGTAGTTCTTTCATTCTGGAATTCTTTCACTTTTTAGGCTTTTCTTTAAATTAAGGAAACAGAAACAAATACTTTTATCTGACCACGTTTTCTTCAACAGTAAAAGAACACAAATATAATCTGAAATTTAACCAAAATCCTCAAAAAGTAAAGTGCCCAGAAGTCATTTTGATGACAGGCAATTTTTGATACCATATTAGGGTTTGTGAAAATAGCTGGCCCGGGGGCTCACGAATAATTGAATTTTGTCAGTTTTGCAGCTTGCTTACTTAGATCATTTTAAGATTCCATTTAACAATAAAAGTCAGGAATAGTAAAAATGGCAGCTTTGTTGGAGAATGAGATAGAAAAAAAAAGTGGAGTTGAGTATGGTGCTTTAATTAGAAATGAGACATGATGAGCAAAACACAAAAGCTTCGAACACAAAGTATCTTTTGCAGCCCTTCCCGATACTGTCCATGTTTTTAGATCCTGAAGCCAGTTTCAGGTTATTTCCTTTCTCTAAATGCAATAGTATCACAGGATAATTTGAGATATGTTGCACATATGAAAAGAAGAATCTGCTGAAATGCAAATTGTTGGAAACTTTTACCTGAGATGGCAAATTTCGCACCTCAACTCCATTTTAATTTTCAGGGGTTTTCTTTGCTACTAGTTATATTGCACACTGAGAAATGTATCATTCTAATGAACACCAACTGGGTACACTTGAGGTCTCGTAAAGCACTTGAATCAGAAATTTAGTGCAACTGAAAAAGATTCAATGACAATTCATCATATTGGATATCAGATCTAAATTTATATAGATTCGATTCTTTACACCAGTGTTGACAGCAATGAACTCTTATTGAGATCTATGCATACTTGTATTTGCTAAACAACTATTTTTAAAATTAGATTTTGTTTTCCTCAGTACAAATGAAATTACTATCTTGTCTCGTATTAATATAACTTTGGATAATTCTGAAATAAAAGGCAACAAATCAAACATCACCTCCTCCATTCAAGAGTCATATTTTGTTAATCCCTGACTGGCAAATGAAAATACAATGTCAATGTATCTACGAGTAGGTAATTCAAACATTTCCACCAACAGTCCTGATCGGTGGGTATGCTTGGAATACTTCTGTAGAATTTAAGAGGACTGAAACAGAATATGCTCTAGGTTTTTATAATATGATCAATCACACACAAGAACTGCCTCAGTATTATAATGTTATGATGTGAAACAGCAAATTATCTTGCACTGTTCTCTCACGCCACATTTCACATTCTAACCTCTCTCCACTGCCTGTGCTCCACCTTGCCTTGTTTAACTCCCACCAAGATGAAAATAGTTAATGCATTCATGGCTTTTCTTTCCACCCTGCAGAATTACTTCCAGAGAAGTTCAAGGCTCATGAGGGTTTTTAGGGTGCAGAGTCCACAGCTTTCCATCATTTGTATAAATGAGGTGGATGTGAACATTGAAGGTACAGTTAGTAAGTTGACAGATGACATCAAAACTGGAGGTGTAGTGGATAACGAAGAAGGTTACCTCAGATTACAACAGGATCATGATCAGATGGGACAATGGATGGGGAGTGGCAGGTGGAATTTAATTTAGGTGAATGTGAGGTGCTGCATTTTGGAAAGGCAAATCAGAACAGGATTTATACAATTAATGGTAAGGTTCTGGAGAGTGTTGTTGAACAAAGAGACCTTGGAGTGCAGGTTCATAGTTCCTTTAAAGTGGAGGCAACAAAACAGCATGATAATGGGACAAATGTGTACATTTACAATTGCACGTTGAATAATAATCTGCCTTGTGTGAAATGAATCATATAGTCTTGATGTCACAGGCAGATAGGATAGTGAAGAAGGCGTTTGGTATGCTTTCCTTTATTGGCCAGAGTATTGAGTATAGGAGTTGGGAGGTCATGTTGCCCACTTTTGGAATATTGTGTGCATTCTGGTCTCCTTCCCATAGGAACAATATTGTACGAGCCTTCATCACTTCCTCTGGCAGCTCATTCCATACACGTACCACCCTCTGCGTGAAAGAGTTGCCCCATAGGTCTCTTTTATATCTTTCCCCCTCACCCTAAACCTATTCCCTCTAGTTCTGGACTCCCGATCCCAGAGAAAAGACTTTGCCTATTTACCCTATTCATGCCCCTCATAATTTTGTAAACCTCTAAAAGGTCACCCCTCAGCCTCCGACGTTGCAGGGAAAACAGCCCCTGCCTGTTCAGCCTCTCCCTGTATCTCAAATCCTCCAACCCTGGCAACATCCTTGTAAATCTTTTCTGAGCCCTTTCAAGTTTCATAATATCTTTCCGGTAGGAAGGAAATCAGAATTGCACACAATATTTCAACAGTGGCCTAACCAATGTCCTGTATAGCCGCAACATGACCTTCCAACTCCTGTACTCAATACTCTGAACAATAAAGGAAAGCATACCAAACACCTTCTTCACTAACCTATCTACCTGCGACTCCACTTTCAAAAGGGCTATGAACCTGCACTCCAAGGTCTCTTTGTTCAGCAAGGTCCTGGAGAGTGTTGCTGAACAAAGAACTGTAGTTATGAACAGGCTTTAGGGAGTCAGGAGGCAAATTATTCACTGCAGATGTCTATGTCTCTGACCTGCGCTTGCAGTCACAGTATGTATATGCTAGATTCTGGATTAGAGTGGTGCTGGAAGAGCACAGCAGTTCAGGTAGCATCCGAGGAGCAGGAAAATCGACGTTTCGGGTAAAAGCCCCTATGCTAGCCCAGGTAAAGTGCACCAGTTGTCAAAATAACCAGCTTCTGCTCAGGTTTTGCAATTCAGAGAATTTGAGGTCAAGTCCCAGTTTGGAAAGTTGAATTCAGTCTTAAAACAATCTGGACCTAAAATATCTAACTTCAGTTGAAGGTAAGTGATCCACTTCACCATTGGATTGTTGTATTCATCCAACTGTCAAAAGATGTGCCCAAGGAACAAATGACCTGTAATTGCAACAACAACCAACACCTTTCTGAATGCCTGAATTACTCCAGGCTCTGAAAGATTTTTTTTCCATTAATCTCCATTTTGACTGCTTGCTCCCATTTTCAGCCTAACCTTGCCTTGATGTCACAGACAGCCACTCCCCCATCTCCTGAAGCAGTCAGTAGTCTCAAGGTGCAGTCAGGCCAATTGGGGCTGGTAGGGGCCAATGACCATGTGCCAGAAATGGCTCTGACTGGTCCTCCTTTCCAGAAGTGACAGGGAATTCAAACACTTGTATTGTGCCGAGCTTGCCCAAGATGTCTAACCTTTCAATTTTTAATTTAAATTTGACCAAATTCTTTAAATGAC
This sequence comes from Hemiscyllium ocellatum, assembly GCF_020745735.1. Classification (NCBI taxonomy): domain Eukaryota; kingdom Metazoa; phylum Chordata; class Chondrichthyes; order Orectolobiformes; family Hemiscylliidae; genus Hemiscyllium; species Hemiscyllium ocellatum. Next base: position 41,953,850 of record NC_083408.1, read on the forward strand.
AATGTGAATTGCAGCATTGACATTCTCTTCCTGACCAACTTCTGATCCTCCCACCAGACAAACCTCCAATTCCCTCTATCCCTGTTTGATAAGTTCCAGTTTAGCATCTCCAATGTGTAGACATATTTCACTTCCCAGTTCTCACTTCCTCAACACTGATAAGAGCATAGCTTATAATTGTGGAGATCAATAATATGTCCCTTCTTTCATTACTACAGCTCACAGGCAACAAAACAGCATGATAATGGGACAAGTGTATACGTTTACAATGGCAAGTTGAATAATAAGCTGCCTCGTGTGAAATGAATCATATAGTCTTACACAATTCTTGTTATCATAAATGCAAATAAAAATAGTCAACAGAAACAGCAGCAGGTTTTAATTCAACAGTCAGATAACAACTCTTATCTGCTCCTGCTTGCCTTCTGGTTGTAAGATCGTCCAAGGCTACATGTAAAATCAGGATATCAGGGAACCCGATGACTTTATCCAAGTTCGTGGAATATGCTTTTAGATTAATATGGACAGTATAAGTGGTGCACGTTAAAATTAACCATGCATCCTACGATTAGGTCATTGATTGTTTCTGACCACACAAAGAATCACACTCTATTTATCTGCTGACAGAAATGTACCAGTAATCAGCTTTTCGCGCAAAAATAAACTGAAAGAAATTTGCATTTGAAATTGCACAGTATGCAAAGAATGACCATTTTGATGTTGGAAGTCTCTTCAGGATTGGAATTTGGCAAACCTCAAGGAAGAGAGGAAACCTGATTCAGTTTTAACCGGCCTCTACTTCTCATGTTTCCTTCCCACACAACTCCCACTCGTGATATCATTATCATGCCAACAACTTCAGAAATTCCGGGCTAGATAGTTAGGTACTTCATCACAACATTGTTTTTAAATCCTTTTGGAATACTTTATATGCTTGGCCTCAAAAAATAATTCTTGCAGAACAAAATTCTAAATGAATGTTACATAAAAATGTGGCATCAGGAACTGTTATTTGGTGACTGCACTTTTTAAGTCTTTCAATAGCAATGCATCTGCTTGAAATAAGCACTAAAATTATCTCCACAAGGTAATCTGATAGCAACGGAAGTTACTAACTGTTGGCAATTAAAAGCCAAGTTAAAGGAGACAAAACATGTCTTGCCAAGTTCATTGGACTTTGAACATAGCAACCAAATGCAGAGGAGTGCTCACTATGGCAACACAGTTTGAGGAACACAAGCAAGACAGGTAAGAAAGTGGTCGAGATGGAGTGATTATTGGAAATTGGATTCAAATGCTGATGCAGCCATAAACAATTCTTTCGTTTGTTAAAATTGAAGGAAAGTAAACAACAGGAGAAAATTAACTAGAATTTCACACAAGATAATTTTAAAATTGTACTTACCACCAAGTTTTTTCTTTATGTCCACTCTTAAAATCAGGCAAAGCAACATTCAGGGTGCTTAGTTTGGGTTACTAAGCTCTGACCACAATATTCCATTTCTGTTACCTTTTCATTCTGGGTCAGTAACTTTTTTTTGGTTTAAAAGTAGATAAAATTGGAGATTCCAAGTATTAATTAAGGTAATAAAATCACAAGAACCCATTGTTTTGAACAAACAAGAAAAAGTAAAAAAAAACTGCAATATAAATACAATTTATTTTCTAACATTCAGGATTAACACAAAGTTAACTCACAAACAAACGTTTGTGAACAGCCCATAGCCTGTACTTTTATAGCTAATGCCATCAGGACAGATCTCACTTACAAAGGATTCTAATTCTTTACTTTTGAATATCTAACTTTGGAAATGTCCTCAAAGTCTGTCTGATTTGCACCGTCTCATTGTCTCATTATTTCTACCATTACTCCCAAGACCATGTTTCCCATAACTGTAAAGATGGCAGCTACGTGTGTAATTACTTGCACAATTTTAGCTTTTATTCACTAAGCTGTCATCAAATTTCTTTAAGCTCCAACCTTTCTTTGCAGCAGCAATCTGTAACAATACTGCTTCTGGGTTTCTTTCAACCCATTTTGAGCTGCACTGGATATGAATGACTCTCGGGGCTTGTTTAAGTCCTAAATTTCCTTCCACATCACAGGGCTTCCACTCCCTGGACTTCTCCTGATCCTTGAGTCTGTAGCACTTATGCTTCTTGGAGCCACTTTTTTTGCTTCAGCACTCTCCCAGCTCCAACTCCTAACTATTTATTTTCCCAGCAAACACATAGATAAGTTGAAATCAGAGAACCTTCTTAATGTCCATCTATCTCCATGATATCATAGCCTACCCAGCTTTCACAGTCTGACTTTTAGGTTAAGTATCATATATTTACAACTTCTGCTTTGGTAATGATGAAGTAAATGGGTTTTACAGCCTTAAGTTCTCAGTCAGGTAGCATACTGGAAGTCAAACCCTAATGTTCTCAGAATCATCACAAAAGTTACTTTTTTTTTTCAAAATGCACAGAATTCCCCAAATTACCTAACTGTCAGACCCCAGGCTAATATAAAGCACAAAACTGGTTTTTATACTTAACAAAAATGATTATTTATTACAACTAAGTAGATTTGGTTACAGGAAAACAGTTATGAACCATCACTATATAACTCCACCTGTAAAAAATCTCATCCCCTTATGAACCCTGCCTTGTGCACCTTCACAAACTCATGAAAAAAAAAATGACGCAATGGATAGAGGGAAAACTGGGAAAGCAATTGCAATGGTCTCTGTTCACAGGATCTGATGAGATAATGTTTGTGCTGATCAGAATACGACTTCTTGATCTTCTTTCTCCCGATATTTTTACTGGTCTGCAGGAGGTTCATACTTTTAAATGGCCTTTGAATTATCAGTTGAAACAACCATTGCTAGAGGCAAAATAAACTGGTTTTCTTCAGATTTTAAGTAGCTCTTCCTACAGACAACAGAGTGAACCCCTGAGCTTGTGAAGACCCTCTGGCTTCTCCCTATCTTGCTCACAGACACAAATTGTTCAGCTAATGAAGAACCAATCACAGTTGTTGGCAGGCATAAGGTCTTTGTCATCACTGACTGGCTACAAACCAATCAGCTACTTGTTGCCAACCAAAGCTCCATTTGCACACAGTCTGTTAGTTCCAACTCATCTGCAAACTACATTTGAACTAATGTAGCTGTGTAAACTGTGTTTACAATGAGTTTCAGGTATTTGTTTTTAAAACCATGCAGTAATCCTTGGTTTAAAACAGGTCCTAAAGCATTTCAATCCATAATTAAAAATACAAACAAGCACATTGTCTTTAAACTAATTTAACTTTCACACTAAAACAGAAACAACTCTTTGGATTGAAAGCAGTGTAGCCACCATGCCTCCAGTTCAGCAAGTGTGGTGCATGAAAAGCACAGCATGTCAGGCAGCATCTGAGGAGCAGGACAGTTGACGTTTCGAGCATAATGAAAGGCTTATGCCCAAAACATCGATTCTTCTGCTGCTCAGAATCTGCCTGACGTGCTGTGCTTTTCCAGTGCCACACTTTGACTCTGACTCTCCCTCATCTGCAATCCTCACCCTTTCCAGTTCAGCAAGTCCATCTGCTGCCTCTGATCCTACCTGATAACCTTGTAAAGCAACATTACCCTAGCCTTTACATGCAATGGACCTCCATGTGCTTCAGTTCAATTTACCATATTTCCTGCAGTTAAACATTAATCCACGAAACTAAAATGCATTAACCATGAACCAAACGTGCACAACACTTCGTACTTTGGAAATAAAATGATGACAAATTACTGCCGATTGGTAAAAGCATATTTTCCAGTTCAAATACTGGGAAGGTGAAAGTGGGCTACAGACTTGCATTTGTTGGAACTGGCTGGAGGTAGATGGTAAAATGACAAGGCACCCACAGAATTCTTAAGTACTCCAAAACAACTGAACAGTTATTACTGCATGAATTGATTGAATAGTGGGATGCCATCCTCGACATAGAAAGGAGTATATCTTCCTACTGGATAATCAACTGGATTTCATAAGAGATGCCATGGCAGATTCAATTAAGTATCCAATATCCAAAAAGGTTGGAAGAAAAGAGAACGACTTTAGCAGAATCAGAAAATCAGATCATAGTAAAGGGTACTCAGCCTTTACCTATACCAAAAAAAAAGAAGCTAAGTATTTAAGCTCACCAATTCTACACAAACTCCCATACTGTGACTAAGGCAAGGATGCAGATAGACAACTGATTGGCTGATTGGACATTTCCGGTTTTAATAACTCTGGTGCTCTTCCTCCAAGTCAAAACAGAAAACAATGGAAAATACAGAATCCTCAGAGCAGGAAGACTTGCCACTGTCAGCCATCTTACATCAACAAATCTGGGTTTGGAAAACAGAGACTTTTCACATTCAACACCTTTCTCCACTAAAACCACCAGAGACAGATCATCAGGTCATTATTCAATGAAAAAATTACAAAACCAATGTTCCATCCAATAAAAAAAGCCTTTGATCTCAAATTCATATCGTGCACATCTCTTCACCAAATACAAGTCTGGTAAGAAAAGAAATACAGAAACACTGGGTGCAGATACAGTTTTTGCACTGATTACTCTGTTCATACATTCTACGACAATCCTAATTAAATACATGGTCAATTGGACAGTTTCAACTTCCTATCCAAAACCCTAAGCTAAGATTTTGCAGTGAGATTGACAATTTCAAACCCAAACTTCTCCAATCTTGCCAACAAATATTTTAATGCTTGGTTAATATTTAAATTAAACTCATATTTTGTGATCCATTTGTCATCAGCTGGAACTAATCCAACAGGCAAATCACAGGTCAGTGAGAGTTGCATATGCATTTTCAAAGGAGACTTTTATCTAACTAACAAATGGTCTTTACTACAAAATAAAACTATTGGTTGGATTTCAATGCAAACTATTTCAATGAAGCAGAATACAAATTACAGTAACAATGAAAAATGATAAGCAATTGCAAAATTAATGCATTCTGATTTGTATGATTTCTATCTTCAAGTTTAACCCCACATCTGTTGCTCGTTCATACACATTGTACATGACTCTGCTCTTTCTTTCTACTGTATATTGCAACTGTCTTTTTCCTTTTGTTTTCAAATACCACTATGTTGCTAAATGCTGCTATTTTCCATAGCAGTAGAGGAGAGAACTTGAGGTCATGATATCATGCACTCTGAGGATTATGAATATTCAAAGTTCTCTAACCACAGAAAGTTGTGGACACATAAGGATTGGGTATATTCAAACCCATTGGGTATATTCAAACTCAAGTTGAATAGATATTTGCACACCAAGGTTATTAAGGGGCATGTGGACAAAGCAGGAAAAGGAAGTTGATATCAAAGTCATTGAATAGTGTAGCAGGCTTGATCGACTATATGGTAAACTCCTAGTTCTTATTCTTTTGTTTTATTCATTCATGGGACCTAGGTTTTGCTGGCAACACAAATATTTATTGCCCATCCACAACTGTCCTGGAGAAGGTGGCATTCAGCTAGCTTCTTGAGTGCTGCTTTCCTTGAGGTACACCTGCGTAGTGTTACTAGGCATAGTGTTTCAGTGAGGGAATAGCAATATTGTTCCAAATCAATATGGTATATCACTCAGAAGGGATCTTGCTGATGGTGGTGTTCCCATGCATCTGCTGCCTTTGTCCTTCTAGGTGGTAGAAGCCATGAGTTTGAAATGTACTATGGATGGAGCTTAGGTGAGTTGCTGCAGTGTATCTTTTAGATTGTATCCACTGCTGAGAGTTGGAAATGGGCCAGATGGAGTGCGAATCAAGCTGTTACTTGTTCTGGATGGTGTTGCTTCTCAAGTGCTGCCAGAGTTGCACTCAGTCAGGTGAGTACAGCTTATTCAATAACATTACTGACTTGTGCCTGATAGAGTGGACAGGCTTTGGCGATTCCAGAGGTGTGTTATTTGCCACAGAATTTCCAGCCTCTTACTTGCTCTTGTAGCAACAGCATTTACAAGAGTGATCCAGTTAATTTTCTGGTCAGTAGTAACAATCCAGAATGTTGATCGTGAGCTATTCAATAATAGAAATGCCACTGAATAGCACGGGGAGATTATTATAATCTCTTTTATTGGAGACAGTCATTTCTTGGCACTTGTTTGGCATTACCTACCACTTATCAGCCCCAGCATGCATATTGTCTAGGTCTTACTGTATTTGAAATTGGATTGCTTCAGTATCTGAGTTGTGAATACTACTGAACATGGCACAATCATTCACGAACATTCTCATTTTTGACCTTATAAGAGAGAGAGAAGGTCACTGATGAAGCAACTGAAGATGATTGGGTCTGGAACACTACACTGAGGAATTCCTGCAGGAATGTCGTGGAGCTGAGAAGACTGACCTTTAACAATTACAACCTTATTTTTGTGCCAGGGACAGCTCCAACTCATGGAGAGCATTTCCCTGAATCCCACTGGTTGCAGTTTTGCTGGGGTTTCTCATCTCTTGGTCAAAAGCTGCCGCGATAGAGTCATAGAGATATTTAGCATAGAAACAGATCCTTCAGTCCAACCCATCCATGCCGACCAGATATCCCAACCCAATCTAGTCCCACCTGCCAGCACCCGGCCCATATCCCTCCAAACCCTTCCTACTCATATACCCATCCAAATGCCTCTTAAATGTTGCAATTGTACCAACTTCCACCACTTCCTCTGGCAGCTCATTCCATACACATACCACCCTCTGCATGAAAACGTTGCCCCTTAGGTCTCTTTTATATCTTTCTCCTCTCACCCGAAACCTATGCCCTCTAGTTCTGGGCTCCCTCACCCCAGGGAAAAGACATTGTACATTTATCCTATCCATGCCCCTCAAGGTTGGTCACCATCACCTCACCTCTGGAATTCAGCTCTTTTTTCCATGTTTGAATCAAGACTGCAGTGAGGTCAGAAGCAGAGTGACCCTTACAGAGCTAAAACTGAGCATCACAGAGAAGATTATTTATTTGTAAATGCCCCTTGATACCCCAGCCAATAACTCCTTTCATCACATTATTGTTGTGCTATATTTCCCATAGTAAACATACTCATTTTGCAATGAAGATCCAATAATGCCTTACCATGCAATGTAATATATTAATGAAAAATGTATCTATTAAACAAAAATATGGCACTAAAATACCAGGGAAAGAAATGAAATGATTTGCTTGCATTACATATGGTACACAAGGTAACCAGAATGGACTTCAGTGTAAATTAAGTAGAGGGCAAAGGTACATTGGCACTCATACAGTGAATGTAAGCTTAGGTTCTGCAGGGCCAACCTATATAAGCAGAACCTTTTCTTGAAAGTGACACATTTTTCTGCTTTAATGTAGCATTTCCCTCAAAGCTCATTGGTTGCTATTTCCACTCTATTCTGAATCAATGCCAAATCAGTGTCAGTTTTCTTCTGCAAATACATGTTCATTTTGAACCCACTTAAACTATTCAGAATTTGTTACATTTAAGAGCCTTCTAATAGGTGTCGCACTAAACTGACTGTCAGTGAGTTAACAGGAAATCTATTCACTCCACATGCTTTCAAGGAAGGGCTGAAAGCATTGGATACATAAACCACCAGACCCTGACAACATCCCAAAGATAGCTCGGAAGACTTGTCTTCCAAAATTAGCTGTGCCTCATGCCAAGTATCTCCAGTACAGCTACATCACTGGCACCTACAAGACAATGTGGAAATTTGCCAGGAATTGTCCTGTCCACTTAAAATAGGACAAATCCAATCCAATCATCATCTCTATCATACTACCATTAATCATTAGGAAAGTGATGGAGTGGTTGATAGTGTTATAAAACTCACCGATGCTCAGTTTAAGTTTCACCAGGAGCACTCAGCTTCTTTAGTCTTTACAGCCTTGATCCTAATATGAGCAGAAAAGCTGAACTTGAGAGATGAGGGGGGAGTGGCTGCTCTTGATCTCAACGCATGATGGAAGAGGAGCAAATTCGATGGGAAACAGGGAGAAAACATTCCTCTATTTGCGATGGAAACCATTCCACCCTCCCTTCTCAAGCTGCTTTAATAATAACCTTCTCTCCAACATAAGGTCAGTCGTAGAATGTTCAGTGAAGATTGCACAGGGTTTAGTACCACTCACAACTCCGCAGCTAAGCATTCCATGACCTTACATTGCAAAAGCTGTACAACATTCAGGCTTGGCTGAATAAGTAACAAGTGACACACAGTGTCTGGCAATGACCATCTCCAGTAAGAGGCAATCTAACCAACTCTGCATGATGTTTAATGGCTTTGCTATCACTAAGTCTTGAGTCATCAACATTTAGGGAATAACGATTGACTAGAAATTTAGTCAGATCCGTCTGCAACTACGAAAACAAGTTCAACATGATCCAGGAAGAAGTGGCCAGCTGATCAGGATCTAATCTGCTACTTCCACTCCAGTGCACGGCGGCAAATGCTAACCATACATAAGACACAATGTCACCACTCAGCAAGGGACATCTGCAATCCTTCACAGCTACTGCATCAAAATCCTGGGACTCCCTTCCTAACCTGTGGGCAAGACAACAACAGGTAGACTACAGCTTTTTTTTTTAGAAACTGTTGCTCTCCACCAACATCTCTGAGCTAATTAGGGGTTAGCAACAAATACTAGCTTTATCAACAACGTTCACAATCTGTGAAGGAATTGAAATAAACGCCCAAAATCCATCAAAACCTGCAATAGTGCCAACTCTGTTTAAAGCCCTGATTCTGTCCTCTCTGTGCAGCACCAAAGGTGGCCTCTTGCCAAGCATTCAGTCCCACTTTGACCCACACTTAGTGACCAGGATGATGCCCTGGGCACCATGACTGATTCCCACTCTTTTCTGTTCCTCCTTCAACTGGCCAGTTTCTGAGCGTGTAGTAACAGGTCTCCTCCATTTAAAAATGCAAAACTAAACCTCTGACATGCCTTTTCTGAGCTTTGAAACATTATGGAATTGGCTCCAGTTTAAAGGAGAATTCTGGTCTCATGCTATTCTCTACTTTGGTGATAACTGCTGTCTGACATCTTCCCTCCTCCACCACTAATGGCAGTACTCCCCAACCCTTTGAGTTATATTTTTGGGGCTCCTCCTGAAGCTCTTAACTTTTGGGATGGGAGCAGCAAATTTCAACTCATTATTTTACTCATTATACCATTATCAATTAGTACATGCTGCTGTTTTGCAGGAAGAAATTAAATTGAAGTAAAGGGCATGGAGACAAGTCTAACTGATAACTACCAGAAATCCTCGCCCACTATCATTCTGTATGTAACACCTGTCATTAAACAAATAGCATTGTCCTATATGCTGATCTATAATCCATAATTAACAGCAGTCTCTTACAAAATATTCTTATCAGTAACTCATTACATTGTAACATTGACTTTTGTTCTAAGTCACCAAGAAACTTCCAAAGGACCTTGAATATCTTTCAAAAACATGTTAATTTAAACATTAGGTATTGAACTGTGGCATCACAATAAATCTCTCTCATACTGATGCCTGCATTAATTCTCTTTGATTTACTGTAGGAATCAGTCCAAAGACATACAACTATTTTAATTGGATAGATTACATTATCAACATCTACTAGCACTCAATTACATTCTGCAAATTCAATGACTTATCAGAATTGAAAGAAATGTGAGGTGCAGCAGCTTTTAAACACTGCAACATCACTTAGGCAGAAACTAGAGGTATAAATGAATAGGGAAGGTCTGTGGTTTCAAATGATAACCACTGCTTCTAGTAGATGGTGGTAATTGTCCTGCTCATGGCACTTACAATCCCTGAGAATCATCATTTGTCTCTTTTCTTGTTGCATTGCCATCACATTTCATTTTACACCATCAGCATTTTAAATTTATTCACTCTTCCCCAACACCACCACCCACCCCCCGCCCAACTATGGGCCTTACCTTACCCATCACACACTCCCCCACCATCACTTTCCTTCACACCGCCTGTCCCATTTCTTTCTCTGGCACCTGACTTCCTTAAAACACCTTTAGATCTTCAACTTCTTCCAGTTCAGATACAAGGGTAGCAATCCAAAATACGGAGCCAGCTCTTTGCAGTGTTGGACTATTGCTCGAGACCTTTAAAGGTGACAGACAGGACCTGGATATGGATGTCCTACCCCTATACAAGGCACCTCATACCTTTGCAAACAGGGAGAGGGGTGGGGCACAAATCAAACATTTAGCAGAATGGAGTTCAAACAGACTCCATTTTTGTTGTGCCAGGAGCCTTAGTCCACAGTGTAGGAGTCATAGTCTTGAAGGATGGATAAGGTCTTTTTTCATTTTAATGATCTGAAGTTATTTAAGTTATCAGCCCTTTAAAAAAAAAACCCTTTGAAAGATAAAGGCTGCAGTTATTGGTTAGGGTAAAACCAGATGACATCGGCTACTGAAGTGAAAGCTAGCTGGAGCAATTCAAACAAAAAACCTTTTTCGTCTGTTCCTGCAATTTCAGTAAATTTCATTGCTAGTATTTTTAAGAGCTTCCCGTACAGACAAGCCTATTGCAAACATTTGACTGAGCCTTAATATAGGTTGTTCTGCGATAACATTACAGTTGTGGTCCTCTGCAACACGCGCTATAGAAAATCACAGTCTGGAGAAAACTGCTCTGTAGAAGATCGATATTCCTATTCAATAGAAAGCTTATGTTATCCAAACAACATCCATAATTTATCAATTGCGTTATAGCCAATTTGCGCAGACAAAACATGCATTATAGCAGAAGGGCCTGTACTGTACTGCAAAATAAAATTAATCTCAACAAGAGTTGGAGTTCAACTTTGACTAATATTTTAAGAGACTATTAAAGGATTAGCTGTCTTAGATATAGTTAATGAATAGAGATTTGTTTTTGCAACAGACTCAACATGCAAGGGAATTTAAAATCTTTAAATGAGTTTCATGAATGTAAGGTTTTTCAATATCAAGCATAGATGAATGAGAGCTTCAGGCTGTTAGAACTTTGTCTGAAAATGTAGCCATTCGTTTCATTATTTCCTTTGTTGAGTGGCTATGGGGTGAATGGAAATGGAAAGGATTTATGAAGGGGCATGCAGATGAAATGGGGCACAGCGCTGAGCTATTGTGGGAAAGTTGGGAGATAGGGCCTGCAAACCTGAATCTAAATCATTCATTAAGTTGTCATTCAGGAATGTTTTTATTCTGAAACGCACTGGGTACTATATAATGTATTTCCTAGCTATAGTGAAACACGTCAAATTCAGAAGACAGCACTTAGGTATATACAGAGCTCCAAAGCATTGGCAACATTAGTGAAAGCATTGGTAACCTCAGTTTGTTCAACTCTCTCTGAGAAATGCACAATAATATTTGAGGGATTCCGTGGACAATTTGGAAAGTAGACCAGGCCCGATGACAATCCACTCCGATTGGCATCAAAGCCAACCTGTGGGAGCATATTGGAAGCCTTGGATATAGCATAACTTCAGTGTAAACCACTCTGCAGCAATGATAAAATTGCAACAGAAACATATCTTAACATGGATCTGTCTGAATCCTGTGCTGCCTTGAGGATTATCAAAGCATATGTAAAGTCAGTTTGGAAAATGTGCATCTCCCATAAATTATCTTGGATCAAATCAACCCGAAAATAGGATTTAAATAAACTTTTCTGTCAAATAACCTAACCAGTATTGATTGAAAAAAATTAGCTTGCACGTTATCAAGTTTAAGCTCATGCAAACTTCCTAACACCATTTATTAAGTATTCTAATTAGATGTAAAAAAAACTTGACTCTTAGCATGACAATTAGAATATTTTGTGGTAATATTAACGTATTTCACAAAGTGGTATCATTTATTCTAGCATTATCGTAATATAACTTTAACTGGGTTCAATTTATATTTACATTTTCAGTTGTGAATGTGCAAGCTACATTAAACAGCCATTTTTTGAATAAATTTTACCAGTAGGAATCCTTGCCACTGGCCATGCACATTAGGAAATTACAGCCATGTTGACCTGCACTTCTTTGAAAATGACAGATTAGCAATTAAATTGAGCATGCCTGCAATTATCTGATGAGCACGTCTGTTTAGTAAATGTTTACACATTACTTGGTAAACTAGAGAAAAAAGGCTGATTGTAAAAGACTCAAACAATATCGTTGATGCAAACTGCGAAAGGAGAATTGGTGATTTGAATTTTGGCTTTGCTACTGGAGTGAAGACATGATGAAACTCTCTTTTAGAATGACACAGCCAGCAGACCCTAAAGGACATTTTCTCATTGTGGGGTAGCAATATAACTTTCTGCACTGAAATATCATTTTATGTTTATCTTCTGGCAAAACACAAGAAATTATTCATTGGTGGCAAAGAATTTCAAGAAAAAAAATCACTTTGGCTGCCAAATATATATCCAAAGAATTTAAGAATGAAAAAGAAACAAGAACAGCAATCCAGAACATGTCACTTGGTGCCTCCACAGTAGCAAGGTAAATGGAAACTTTGTCTGAAGACATCTTTCAGCAACGGCAGCAGGACCTGACAGACTGTGAACGTTTCCTGTTGCGTCCTTTGACATGACAGATATCACTTAGCTGATTGTTCTCGTGCATGTGGTTTTTAAGGATATAACAATTGAAGAGAACCTTCTTACCCTTTTGCCCTTAAAGACAGAACAATGGGGGAGGGAATCTATAATGAATTCAAAAGGTATGTGCTAGAGAAAAAATACTGAGGAAAAAAAAACTGTATTCTATCACAACTGATGGTGCATTAGCCACATTGGGCTTTATTGCATTTTGCGGAAATGACCCTGATTTACCTTCTTTAATCAATTACCATTGTTTAATTCACTAGCAAACATTAACAAATAAAGTTATGGCCTTCCCTCGAGTAATAAAAGTTGTTAAGGTGGAAACTTCATTTCAAACAAGAGCCCTTCAGTACTGCTTGTTTAAATCCTTAGTCAATAAATTTGATGCTGCCTAGGATGAACTTAGCAACCATTTCAGATCAACACAGAGAAATCGAGAGAAGGTCCTAAAAGATTTTTAGATCTGATGCTTGAAATAGTCACTTAAATCAAGGAATGGAGTGTGAAGTGAGCTGTCAGAATTACTTGACTTTGAGTTCTTAGAGACATAACATCAAAACCAAATGCACAGAACTGTGAACTGCAGGGAAAGCACAGAACTTTAACACATATGATCAGAGCTGTGAATGCATTCAAATGGAAACTTGGGTCCATGATCCCCCAATTCACAAAAAAAACAAAACAAAGTAACACTTCCCAAGTATGGAAAAAATAGTTGACCAAAGTCATAAATGGTTCTACACACAACTTCTGTGCCTACCTGAGGAACGTAGCAGAGGAATTCAGCAGGCAGTTTCAGTAATTAGCTATCGATTAGATTTCAGATATAGATAGCATCTTCCAGTGTATGGGTATAATTTCAGACAATGGAGACTTTTCCCCTTGAATTCAATTTGTCTTGAGATTCTTGCCATACATAGTCAAATGCTGCCACAATGCCACACGCACCACAATTCTTAAATTCAGGTAATTTGCCCATGTTTGGATGAAGGCTGCAATGGGGTCTGCAGCTGAGTGGACCTGTCAAAATCCAAACTGAGATGTGAGATTGTTAACTAAGTCTCACCTGGTAGCACTGTCAGTGACCCCTCCTGTAACTATGATTGAGACTGGGGTGATGCGTGGTAATTAACAATTTTAATCTGTCCTGCTTTTTATGGACAGGACATACCCAGGCAATGTTTCCACACTGTTTGATGGATGCTAGCGTCGTAGCTGTACTGGAACAGCTTGGCAAGGGGTGCAACACCAGAGTATTGCCAAGGGCCAGAGTGAAGCAGCTTGATGAAGACTGGCATCTGTGGTGCTAGGGTTCTTGAGAAGGTGGCACTTTTACATGTTTACTTACAGCTGCAAAGTCTCTGTACTGAGCTGAGTGCTTTCAACTTTGAAAAGTAACCCCGTAACCTGTCACCTTGGCCAACTTTGAAACAAAATTGAATTGAATTGAATTTATTGTCACGTGTACTGAGGCACAGTGAGAAGCTTTAAGTGATGTTTAAGCTTCCATCCCAAAGACAAAGGAAAGCAGATTAGATCCATGAACAAGTTATTACTTTTTAAAAATTAATTACTTTCTATCCAAAATCACTGATTGAAATCTTCACATTTCTATATATTATAAAACACTATCTGTTGTCTTGTCACAATCTCTAGATCTGGAGTTGACCACTGTTTACCAGAAGGTCTATCTTTACATCTTCCACAAGACAATCTTCATTACAAGGGTTTTTCAGTTATTTTCAATATTTAGAAAGCAAATGGAATGCAATTTTAGTTTAGTCTCACATCAACAAGATTTATCCAGATACCATACTAACTTAGTTTTCAAAGTCAACTTTTCTCAACTTGCTTTCCTCATCAATATGTAGATCTTGCACTGACCCTAACTTGATCTGACTTCCAAAATCAATACTTTAAATCCAGAAAGAATCGTGTCAATAAAGGTGGAATTATATTCTTATTGTATCAAATGGGTTCCATTTTTAATTGTACTATTGACCAATCATTTTAAAATCAAGGAGTTTTCAACATTACTCAGCAATGCCCGAAAAAAATAGTCAAGCAAAGGACTTCCTTTTCCTCATATGCATCACTGAGAACAAAGACTATCAAAAGGTCAACGTTTTTACCATCTAAGCTTGTGTTGATAAAATTGTCCAATTCATAAAAATACAGAACGGGCATTTGCAGGACAGAGACAATCTACCAATAATGACGTTACTACTTTCTTCAAAAATCGTCTTTTCTTGCTATTACCATTTTTGTCAATAATCATCTTAATTAAATAAAGAGAAAATAAGCTGTTTGGGTAGAAACTCACAAATAAAAAAGCAGATAAAGCTGACAATATAGGTCAGTTCACATCTGTAAAGCAAGACATCAGACAATGGCTTCTGGGAATATATCTTTCATTCAGTAATTCATAATCATCAGTGCAATGAAGAATGCATGCGGAAAATACGGTGTAATTCCATTATTTTTGGTATGTTTTCTTCCAATCAAAGTTAATTAAGCTAAAGATACGTTTTCAACTATTTATTTTAGTAGCTGTGAGTCATTTAGATCATCAAGAAAGAAATAATAATTGCCATTTTTATTTCCTCACCCACTGTCTTAGTCTGTTGATATTAAACCTAATTAAAATAATCAACATTAGCCATATTTGTCAAGCTCAGAATAAAATATATGAGCTGGATGTTCCCATTTTAGGCCAAGTGTTCTTTGCAGGCAATTTCATAGTGAATATCCTGCCATGGCTCATAGTGAATTGTCTCACGCTATCCTTCACTCTTTACCTCATTAATTACGCAACCTGTCTTTTTGGCATCCTCTCCATGCAATTGCGACAGAGCAGAGGAGAAATTCTCTCCACTGATGGGACCTTCCAACAGATGGGCTGCTGGCCACAATATTAGAAGCCCAGCTGCACACTATTCCAAATGCTGCAAGCCAGGCACTGCCTTATATGCTATCCACTTCAAAAATATCTCCAAAAGGGAAGCTACTCTCCCCGCTTCCTAATTAGACATCTGGAGTCCTGGTGGACAGCATGGTCACGAGAAGGGCTGAGACTTGGTCAGTCAGTTAATGAACTTCTGCACTCTGCAAGGTTAAGTGTCACCATCTCTCTACTATCTCCCCCTCCCCCTAACACTGCACTCAAACCTCACCAATACTCATGGACTACCAAGTTCACTACCGGATGCAGCATCTCCACCTCTCCACAACTATGCAGCCTTCCTGCCCTCTGGATAAAAAGCTATGCAATCCCCAGAAGGCAGCGGATGCTGAGCAAATGGGAAGTGAAGAAGCCACTAAGAAATGAAGCAATTAGACTTACATCCTGTTTGCATGCATGAGCTAGCTCTGTGTTCCTGTACACAAAGCGGCCTGGCAGGGGCATGCAAGTCACAGATGTTGATTAGGTGCAAAGTGAAGAGCTGCAGTGGTGTGACTGGAATGTTGATATGATGAGGCTGGTGGTTTGCCAATGCAAATGTTGGCAGTGGAAAGGTACAGGTGGCACTGTCCAAGGAGCATTTAAGGTCATGTTGGTGAAGGGATGTTAAAATGGAGGTTTAAAGAAGTGGTGAGCTGCATTCACCCAGGTACCACTCTAACTTTCAAGTCAGAAATGATCAATAAGTACTTTCTCAGAAGAGGAGGGGAGAAATAGCAAGCTGCATAGAAATTAAACAAGTTCAAGGTATTAATGAGATGCAAATGTATGGAAATTTGTCACCACTCATCAGCAAGGTTCTGATTTTGGTATTAAAGCCTTCAGGGGATCATTAGAAATCATTTCCTTGACATACAGAATGAGATATTTTTCATCCTCTCCATACTTTCCCATATTCCTTGCCATTGTTCAAAACATGAGAAAATTCCACTCCAAGTTCCAATTCAGAATTTTAGCTGCTGCTGAATTGCACGATTGGCAGACATTGTTTTAGCACAGATCAGAGATCAAGGACAGCTCAACGCTTGTTTGATAGAAATTTGAAGCTCATGTTGCAGAAAGAAATACTCCCATTCACTACAGACAAATGAATGCAAACTTATTAAGCTTACTGGGCTCTTCCCAGAGACCCCACGGCTAACTCTGAAAACCATTTGTGAACATTGTGATGCTTAATGATAATGAAATATTAAATATAATTGCTCTCTTCTCTGGTGTAATTCCTATTGCCTGAAATAGAACAACGTCCAGATCCTGAGCACAGGCTCCAAATATGAGACTTTTATGTTGAGTGGCAAATGTAATTCAGGCAAAAGCACCATTCAAACTGTAACTGTTTACAAATGTTTCAAAAGATGGTGGAACATCCATAAGGAACATCCATAAAAGTGATACAACTGGGCACTACTAAAAATGCATTAGTCTATATTTTCATCTTGCCTTCATTAGAAAAATACCAACATGAAGGGAAAAACAATGTTTTACAGCATTTACAAGGTAAGTAAGAATTTGTTGGCAAACAGACACTGATTATAGGTAGTGCCATGGAGAATACACCAGTTAATGATGACTGGAGTTAACTTTTAAACCAGGAGGCTGATACTGATTGGTGAAGGCACTGCTCTACGAAATGAACTGCAGAGTGGCTCATTAATAGAAACAGATCTGGAATAGGAACAGAAGTAAGTCATTCAGCCCATTGAATATGTCAGCCATTCTAGATAATGGCTAAACTTCTTCTCGATGCCTTTTTCCCATACCTCCTCCATGTCCCTCAAAGTCATTAGTCTTCAAAAACCTACAGATTAATGACTTGCCTTTCCAATGTTCTCCTTAGTGCAGAATTCCAATGATTCACCACCTTCTGATTGAAAAAAAAACTCTCCCTCAACTTAGTCCTAAATTGCCAATGCAATCGATATTTTAATCATGATTTGGAGATGCCGGTGTTGGACTGGGGTATACAAAGTTAAAAATCATGATTACCTGATGATTACAATCACCTGATGAAGGAGCGTCGCTCCAAAAGCTAGTGTGCTTCCAATTAAACCTGTTGGACTATAACCTGGTGTTGTGTGATTTTTAACTTGATACTTTAATCATGTTTTGACACATCTCTGATGCAGCTGAAACTTGATCCTGGAGTTTCTGGTCCATGGGGTAGGGGCCCTTAGATGTATTGGTTGACTTGGATACACATACTGTAAATTACAGCTTTGGAAACCAATTAAATTGACAAAATAGGATCTTTGGATGACAACATTTCTTGATGATAGCAATTTATATTTTGAGTGCAGGGAAATTGTATTGCTTCATAGGGAGGGAATGCATTCATTTACTTTCATTAAAGAGCGAACTAGTGAAAGGTGAGTTTCAGGTCACTATGATTGTAGTATCACCTGGTTCAAACAACTCTGAACAAACATTATTGATATAATTAGACAGAACTGGAGATTAAACAGCCACTACCCTATAAGAGCACTTAAATTCTACTTAAAGGCCAAATGCCTGCAGCTCAATGCTATGGCCATTGTTGTGCAGTGGAGGTCATTTTGGGGTGATTCAAGGACAAAGCTGTTGGAAAGAAATGCATCAGTCCAAATAACCTGAATGGCATCTTAACACAGAAGTGCTCAGCCTTTGAAAGAGTTCCAGCACTTACAGCAATATTCTAAATTAGCCTCTTAGTGTTGGTTCCATTTAACTATTTTGTGACTGGCAGTGGAGTGGAATCCTTCATCACAAATAGAAAATTAGGGAACAGTGACAGACTGGTAATGGCGCTAATTAGTAATTCAGAGGGCCAGACTAATACTAGCAGAATGAGTGCCACCATGGCAGCTCGGGCAACGTTAAAATAACAATGTCATAAATGCTAGTCTAATTAGTAATCATATAAGTACTAAATTTTATTTTTGTAAAAGCATATCAGATTATCTAAATAAAAACCAAAAGAACTGAGGATTCAGAACCCAAAATCAGAAGTTGCTGGAAAAGCTCAGCAGTTCTGAGGAAGGGTCACTGGACCCGAAACGTTAACTTTGATGTCACTTCACACATGCTGCCAGATCTGCTGAGAACTTTTCCAGCAACTTCTGTTTTTGTTTTAGATATCTAACACTCTGCGGGAAAGAAGCCTGCAGCTGTGGAATGACAGGAGACCAAAACTGGAGATGGAATGCAGTTTCCTTTTAGGTGGTCACAGAAGAGTTTTCTCTATCTGGCAATTTTAATTATCCCTACCTTCTGCCAACTGTACACAACAGCTAACTTTGTAGAGTTATTGGAGAGAATAAAGCTGGACTTGCAGCGGTGGGAGGGACTATCCATGTCATGGTTAGGCTGTATAGCCTTGATTAAAATGTTCTTCCTAAGTTATTATATCTTATGATGATGCTCCCGTTATTATGACCCAAATTATGAAGTTTGCCGTTTGGCTTGGATCATTTATTTGGTGTCGCAGGTGCCCCCTAATTAAATTTACCAAGCCCCAACTTTTGCAGGATATGGAGGGGGTGGACCTCCCAGATCTGAAGAGATGGCAAATAGGTGCTCTGCTGTCATTTGTAGGCGAATGTGTGCGTAAGGACGCGAGATCGATATGGCTTGATGTTCAGGCCTCGCAGGCTAGATGTCCCCTCAAACTTACTGTTCATGGATAAGACGAGATCTGTGATTGAGCACCGTGAGAGCGCGACTGTCATAAATACGGTGAAGGTGTGGAGGAAAATGCAGCAGGGTGAGGGCTATTTGCTTAAGACTTTGCCGTTCCCCAATTAGTGGGAACCCCAGGATTTAAATGGGGCTCAATAGACTCTGGCTTTAGGGCATGAGATCTCCTAACTGGGAGACTTATTTGAGGGAGGGGTCTTGATGTCTTTCAGACAATTAGGTCAGAAATACAGGATCCCTAATAGGGACCTTTTCTGGTATTTCCAAGTTAGGGATTACATACAGAAGACCATGCATTTGGCCCAGTCCAACAAGTCAGATAGAGAAAGAAGAGTGCTCCGACGTGGGGATGCTCTCTCGGTTAGTACCATATATCATCTGCAGAGAGGGAATGCCCTGAGGAATATGGAGAGACTCCATGGGATTTGGAATCAGGAATTAGGGGAAGATATCTCATTGGAATCATGGGAGGATACGTGGGGGAAATGTAAAGAAAATTGCACTACACAATAAAGCACAAGCGATGCAATTGAAGATCCTCCACAGGGCCCTTATGGCACTAGAGAGGTTAGCAAAGTTTAAGGAAGGATCTTCTCCGAAATGTCCCAAATGTAAAATAGCATAGGCACCCTTACGCATTGGTTTGGATCCTGCTATAAGATTTGCAGATACTGGGGTGCCATTGTGAATGAGCTGGAGAAGATCCTGGAAATGGAAGTTAAGGGAGATCCGGTGTCTCTCCTTTGGAACTACCGAATTTGCCCTCTTTGGGTGAGCACAGGAAGAGGTTATTAAATATTCTCACTCACTGAGCAAGGAAAAACATCCTAATGAATTGGATATTAGAAAAACCTCTAGGTTTTGCAGAGTGGCACTGACGTGGGATGGAGCATGTCCCTCAAGATTATCTGATCAGTATGGTGTGCCATGGAACAGAGCAATTTTGTAAGACTTGGTGGCCCTTTCTAAATTACATAGACATGGATCAGTCAGCGATACTGATTAGGGCCTTTATATAGCCATGAGGGCCATATATGGAGGTCTTGGGGGGGTGGGGGGGTGCCAGTAAATATGGGTCTAATAAATGTCCCTCCTGTGGATGGGAGCTTCGGTGGAGGTGCAGTGAGTGGAGTGATGTAACGTAATGTAATTTCGTTTTATTGGATTATAAATTTAGTTTAATGCTATTTCATTTAATTTGAGTTTATTTTAATTTGGGTTAAGTAAATATGAGATGATTGTATCTTGAAGAGTAGTAGGCAGTTTATGTTAACATTACTGTAACATAATAATATGATATTAGTTCTATTTTTCTGTGGAATGTCCAGTTGTAATAAAAGGAATTACAGAAATGAAAGGTCTTTTCTCTTTATGGATGTCATGTTACAGTCTTACACATCTTTGTGAAATTCAATCCATGCTCCAATGAAGAGTTGGCAGATAACTGACTTGATGGAGGAAGAAAGGATCTCCTGAGAGACACGGTTGTGCTTTATGCATGTGATTTCCTTCCCAGTTCAAACCCACTCAGCTTTTCTACTTGATTTAATGCTTACACCACCTTTTATCAAATCCCATTGACCTGTAAAACTGCAAGAACTCGGAATTATTAGCAGAAATCACCAGCAATTACCACGACCTCCTGAGCAACTCACTAGATTTCAATTCACTAACCTTGGAGGAAAATGACTGTCAGCACTGTGCCACAACGCAGTCATTTTGCTTCAAACCTCTTAAATGTGGAGAGTGGTGTGCAGTCTCACTCAAAAACCTAGAACATGAAGCTGTCAAGGACTTTTGAACAATTGGTGAAATATTCAATTCAAAGAGAGAGTCTAAACAGCCTATTCATTGGGAAGGAGGGAGCAAACTTTATTACTCCATTGGAGGTATGGCAATACCATCATTGACACGGGGTACAATTGTAGCACATCGGGAAAATGGCTAGTTCCACTACCGTTTATCAAGAATTATTAAAATAAGGACACAATAGCCAGAGCAAATCTATTAACATCATTGGTAAAGAATAATGGTTTCCTGAAACAGTTCACAGAATCCCTACAATATGGAAGCAGGCTATTTAGCCCATACCCCCACTCCAAATAGCATCCACATCCGTACCCTATGACCTTGCATTTCCCATGACTAATCCACCTAGCCCTGGGTACTAAAGGGCAATTTAGTATGATCAATCCACTTAACCTGTGCATCTTTGGACTGTGAGAGCACCCAGAGCGAACGAACATATACACGGAGAATGTGCAATTTCCACACAGACAGTCGCCTGAGGCTAGAATTGAACCCAGGTCCCTGGTGCTGTAAGGCAACTACTGAGCCACCATGCCATCCAAAGTTACAAGACTTTGGTTTCTCATCAACGAATGAGACTGAAAACAAGAATGAAAGCACAAGCTAATTTACACATAGTTTACCATCATTCAATTTCTACACCAAGAATGACCAGTTTTGCTAACAAGCTACCTTCACCAAAAATCAACATGAGCCATTATTGTTGTTCATTTGTTGCCTAAGCTCAAAACAAATTGGAAAAACCACTGGTCTCTGATTGACTTAAAATCATGGGCAGCAATGCTGTATTTTGAACACACCAAGTTGAGATTAGCCATCATTTACTGCATACTGCTCCAGCCTTTCTATATTTTCACTGCAATTTTTCTTACATTCTCTTTCAAAGGCAGTTGGTTTTAGATTGATCAAAAACATTGTTCTAATGTTGTCTTTTGTATAGAAATACTACCAACTCCAAGATGTTGTCCTGAATTATAACACGGTTCTATAAAGAGAGATTTACACATCATACGGCCGTCAGAGAAATAGGAGCAGGGCCAGGCCCTGAAACAAAGCAACGTATTGCAGACCTGAAATTGCTGGAGAAACTCAGCAGGTCTGGCAACGTCTGTAGGGAGAAAGCAGAGTTAACGTTTTGAGTACAGTGACCCTTCTTCACAACTATGATGAAGAGTCACCGGACTCAAAATGTTAACAGGAGTAGGCCATTCAGCCCGTCACGTCTGCTCTGCCATTCAATAGGATCATGGCTGATCTGGCATTCCTCATGTCTACTTTCTGCATTTTCCCTACTGATCAAACCTTTTCCTTGTAGTTTGCCCTATTCCTTTGATTATTTAAAAAGACAGAAAAGCACAGCTAACTTGCTTCTGCCAACCTCAGAAAAATATATTTTAAAAATTTACTTTATCTTGAGCAATATCCTGTTAAGGCTGTCAAATACCCATTACAACTTGAACTGGTCTGTATGTCACATACTTCAACCATTTGGATATTAAAACTGTAACTCAGTCAAAATGAAATCCTTCTCCTCTTTCAGCATTCCTGTCGAACAACATTCAAAAATGACACCAAGTAAATGTGAAAAGAGGTGGGAAAAGGTCAGCTTCATTTTCTTTTCCGTTGCCTGATAGTTCAGTTACACAAACCTGCAAAACCCCAGTTTCAATCACTGGTCTATATTGTTACTGAATGACATGTAGAGCAAAGGGAGACTGGGCAAAATACCTGTTTCCAATAGCATTCCAGTCACCACTGCTTCAAATGTGCAGCCGACAGCACTGGCTGAGGATAGGATTGGGTTCAACCGTGATATCCCTCGATAGTTGAACAGTGAGTTAACAACCCATTCAGGTATATGGTCACTATCTGGATGATGAACTGGAGAACAATTACGTCAGAGAAAATATGCTGCATCTTCAGCAGAGAGTGAGTTGAAAGAAATCAAAGATAAAGAAAGCTTGCCGAGTATTCTAGATGCACATGTTGCACAACATAATACCCAAGTCGAGAGCATGACTTGATGACTGCATTTATCATAATGAATCTTGCTTGAATGATAACATTGAAGACATCTCACTGGACAACACTGGACAGCAAATAAATTTCAGCTTCTAGAACAACCGATTACAAATATTCGATTTCAAAACTTGTACATTGAGCGTCAGGAAAGCTTAAGCATTTAAAATGAGAACTTTGCCAGATGTGTTTAATGATTTGCCTTTGTTTTCAGTTAATGAAATACACAGATGTCTGATGGGTATGTCTGGCATCGGAATACTGCTATCATGTCTCTCCCAACAAAGCTAACTCTCAAGAACTTCTGAAAGAAAGTGCTCCAAATAGCAGATCCTGTGGGCCGCTACATAGACTAATTGCAGTTGGATACTTTTCTGCATTTACAACTGTTTGGCTGCTATCCTTGGGAAGAGGCCAGATTTTCTCAGGCCAGGAATGCAACTGGAAATCAATAGCTTGCTTTGTCTCCTCCCTTAAAAGCAAAAAAAATTTTTATAAGTACAATGATTACAATGACAACATGAGAAACATCTGATCAGCAGACATTAGAACTACTTAATATCTGGCCGTATTGCTTTTTGATTGCATCTGCAAGCTAACACATACAAACATCTCTGAGGTTTGACAAACACTTTAAGGAGAAGTGCCTTTTTAAAAACACATTTACAGAGTGCTGTCTCTCCACAAATGAGTGACATGCCCCAGACTAACTGCATGAATGGCTTGTGTGATTTGATCATCCTTTGAGCAGAGGATGTTAAAACAGCCCGACTCAGGTGACTGACTGTTCTCCCTGTGTCTGCGTGGGTTTCCTCCGGGTGCTCCGGTTTCCTCCCACAGTCCAAAGATGTGTGGGTCAGGTGAATTGGCCATGCTAAATTGCCCGTAGTGTTAGGTAAGGGGTAAATGTGGGGGTATGAGTGGGTTGCGCTTCGGCGGGTCGGTGTGGACTTGTTGGGCCGAAGGGCCTGTTTCCACACTGTAAGGAATCTAATCTAATCTAATCTAATTAGCCATAATTCAAGATATTTTCAACACGCTGATTATTTTCAAGCGTATGAAAGTTGAATGTCAGAAATCTTTCCAGGATTTCATAGGATCTTGCTAACCCAAAATCCAATGGATGAGATGTTGAGGCTATTTTCAGTCACAATGACAATAACAGGAGAAAAATATGGACATTATACTTATTAAGTCTTCTAGACATTTTTTTGCTAAGCAATCCCAATTGGCAAAACTTCCTCTCAGAAATTCAACATTGAAAGCCAGAGTCCTGCTGCCAATCCTCAAGATTTACTTTCACAGGCACGTCACAGGTAAAAGCAAACCTTTTTCTTTCCCCTGCTAAGAAATAAGGCACAGTTTTCAGATTGATGTGCATTTAATGAAAATATTAATCGTCATAAAGGCAATGGTTTGAATTTACATAATTTCTTATGCCCAAGGGATCCAACACATTACTAAACCTGAACAGATGCTAGCACGAGGACTATCCAACTAAATTCTCAGAAAATAATCTAGAGTTCAGCAGCTTTTACCTGAAAGAGCTTTGATCCTGGAACGCTCAAACAACCTTGCCGAGCTGTTGTCGTTATCGAGTTCACCTTCATCCGAGAGTTCCCAGCGAGCATTAATGTGGCTGTACTGCTGTTGAATCTCCACATTATCAAAATCTGTGGCCGATGTCATTGTGCTGCTCCTATATTCGTCTTCCTCTTTCTCTCATAAGGCCTCTCTGCAGGAAGAAACAACGCTTTAACACAAAGCAGCTTCTGGACAAAAGAAATATCCCAGTGTTTTATGAGCTACATGATAGGGGCTGCAACTTTAGATCACTGTGGGGATGGTTGATACATTCTTTTCACTGGAGGCATTCAGCTGCTGTGATAATAATGCAGCAAGAATGGTGCAAGCACCTCTGAAAATTTCACAACACACTCTGTCCAGTAGATGGAGGTCTTGCATGTACAAACATGCTGTAAAGCAGCATCTAACAACTGCACAGAGCGTGATTGCTCCCCGCTTCCAACAGAGACATCATAGACAGACTGTTACTGATACAACAAGCCATTAACTGGAATGTAGATCGAATACTCAACCAAGCAAGCAAACAGAAGCTTTGTTTGTTGTTGTGTTGCCCAAGTTTGGTGAAAATGAATTATGTCCTGAAATTTATCTCCTGAAAATTCTTTTGGGGGCTTAAGACTTTGACAAGTGTAACGGGTTCACAGCTGTGAATGATATATTGGAGCTGATGCGGTGACTCACAGTTCCGCACTTCTGCATCAAAATAAACACACAGCACACATGCATTACGATTGTCTGCAATGCCAGCTGTATTGGTCACATGCACTCAAAGGTCCTGTTGTACTGGCTGCATGTGGTCATCCACTGGCACTACATTAAGCCACGTTTCTGGACAAGGCACTTTAAACTCTGAACACCCCTTCGACGGAAGGAGGAACACTGGGGTTACATTAATCAACCTCCAGGTTTCATTTCACAGCAGAACTATTTGCAACAATTAATGACCAAAAAGACAAATGCTGCTAATATAGGGAGCCGAGTAAATTAACATTGAAGCATTTTTTTTTCATGAGTTGTCTAGTACGTAACCTTGGAGCTTATTAGTTCAAATTTACTATTGTTCTTTCACAGAACCGATACTCAGTTAATTACAGCTTTAAATACACTACAACAATAAAGTTGCTGTTATTGAGAGTGGTGCAGGAATGTTAGCAACGTAACCACAGGGATTGCAGAGAAAATCAATGGATAGATCCTCATCTGCCTTCAAGTACAGATTGTGAAAATCATCTTAGTCTGCCAATGACAAAAAGGGAAAGGACTACGGATGTGAAGGCTATGGAACAGAAATAATGGAACAAAATTAAAGTAAAATTACTCACCACTCCCCCTCTCCCCACCACCCCACCTGAAAATGTAACATTAATCTTGTGTCCATTAGTTTCAGGCAGTGTCCAGGCTAAACACCAACTCCTAACATTTTACTGGGGCTGTGCATCAAGGATTGTTTGAAACTTATTTTTGGAAGTTTTGGGAGTTGCCTGGTTGAAAACGTGGAGCAGCAAAGCACATGCTCCATACAACACATGGTGAAGCAAAACACTTGCCCAGTTACAACCAGCACATATCACTCTGGGCTGGCTTTCTGCGATCCATCAGAACACAGACAGATCTAAAAGATACAGGGTGGCCCAGAACGCACAGCGCTGTAGACAAACAGCATGAGAAGGGAATGTCAGATTTTCAGCCATGCTGGGCTATGAGGCTGGGATAGAGGCCTTACTTAAGACATCCACATTAACGAGCAACTGTGGAAACTGAGAAGTTCTTTCTGGAGATTCTGCAGTAGAGCTGCAGAAACAAGGGAAAATAGGACAGGACTGAAAGTGAAAGCCTTTGGTATTCTTTAGATTAAAGAGGCATTGCAGAGTAAAACCAAGAGTAATAAGGTTAAGTGAGGTGCACTAGAACTAGTAGATTAAAAGTGCAGAGGGACATGAAACAGAAATGCAGGTTGTTCTGCTATAACACGCATTTTGTTCATGCAAATTCACTGTAACATGATTGATAAACTGGGGACACAGTTTCTGAAGTGCGAACTTTTAAAGTGTGTATCGGGTGTAATGCAATTCCAGTCCCATTAGTGTAAATGGTGCTGCTAATTATGTGATATTCTTGTAACACAGTGTTGCACGAGAATGGAACTGTCGCATCTTAACAGAAGCGACTGTAGAAACAGAAGGGAAGAAACACAAAAAAGAATGAAAATGGAAGAAAAAGAACACTAAATTTAATCTTTTGATTTCTGTCTTGCAAATGCATCATAAATGTTTTGTCTGGGTGTGTAGACACGAAGTAAAAGAATGAATGAGACATCATCTCTATTTTAATGGAGGTTCACTGCATCCTAATGCAAACTTTTCCCAGTTCCAGTGATAACTTAAAACAACATCTTAGATCTGCATAGCATAAGTGACATAACCAAACTTCCCAAGGGAATTCACAGGAGGATGTCAAAAGAAAATGACACAGTGCCAGATGAGGTAAGATAGCTCATGGCATGCCTCAAGAGTTGGCTTGAGGAAAGGTCTTAAAGGAGGACAGCGTGGTAGGAAGACATAGAGGTATAGGGACGGTACACCAAAACGTGGAAGAAATGCAACCAAAAGGCATGGCTACTGATGGTGCACCAAATAAAGTGAACATGCATGAGAGTCCAGGATTAAGGAAGTCCATCTATCTCAGAGCAGATTAAAGAGAAAAGGAGGGGCAAGACCACACAGGGAGTTGAAAACAATGATAAGAATTTTAAAATCGAACAAAGGGATGACAAACAGATTGGAACTCACTGCTAATCAGGGCATGGTGGGCAGTTTCTGGATAGCATCTGGGAGAGGAGCCAGGAGTATATTGGAAAAGAAACAAAGACACCAGTGAAGGTTTCAGCAACAGATAAACTGAGACAGGTACAAAGTTAGGAGAGGTGATAGAGTCTGTGCAAGGTAATGGAGTTTGTGTGAGGCAATGGGGTCGGTGCAAGGTGGAGATGGAGACTGTGTGACACGATGGAGACTGTGTGAGGTGATGGAGACTGTGCGTGGTGATGGAGACTGTGTGAGGTGATGGAGTCTGTGTGAGGAGATGGAGTCTGTGTGAGGTGATGGAGACTGTGTGAGGTGATGGAGACTGTGTGAGGTGATGGAGGCTGTGCGAGGTGATGGAGGCTGTGCGAGATGATGGAGACTGTGTGAGGAGATGGAGTCTGTGTGAGGTGATGGAGGCTGTGCGAGGTGATGGAGGCTGTGCGAGATGATGGAGACTGTGTGAGGTGATGGAGTCTGTGTGAGGTGATGGAGACTGTGTGAGGTGATGGAGTCTGTGTGAGGTGATGGAGACTGTGTGAGGTGATGGAGACTGTGTGAGGTGATGGAGACTGTGTGAGGTGATGGAGTCTGTGCGAGGTGATGGAGTCTGTGCGAGGTGATGGAGTCTGTGCGAGGTGATGGAGACTGTGCGAGGTGATGGAGGCTGTGCGAGGTGATGGAGGCTGTGCGAGATGATGGAGACTGTGTGAGGAGATGGAGACTGTGTGACACGATGGAGACTGTGTGAGGAGATGGAGTCTGTGTGAGGTGATGGAGACTGTGTGAGGTGATGGAGGCTGTGCGAGGTGATGGAGGCTGTGCGAGATGATGGAGACTGTGTGAGGAGATGGAGTCTGTGTGAGGTGATGGAGGCTGTGCGAGGTGATGGAGGCTGTGCGAGATGATGGAGACTGTGTGAGGTGATGGAGTCTGTGTGAGGTGATGGAGACTGTGTGAGGTGATGGAGTCTGTGTGAGGTGATGGAGACTGTGTGAGGTGATGGAGACTGTGTGAGGTGATGGAGACTGTGTGAGGTGATGGAGTCTGTGCGAGGTGATGGAGTCTGTGCGAGGTGATGGAGTCTGTGCGAGGTGATGGAGACTGTGCGAGGTGATGGAGGCTGTGCGAGGTGATGGAGGCTGTGCGAGATGATGGAGACTGTGTGAGGAGATGGAGACTGTGTGAGGTGATGGAGGCTGTGCGAGGTGATGGAGGCTGTGCGAGATGATGGAGACTGTGTGAGGTGATGGAGTCTGTGTGAGGTGATGGAGACTGTGTGAGGTGATGGAGTCTGTGTGAGGTGATGGAGACTGTGTGAGGTGATGGAGACTGTGTGAGGTGATGGAGTCTGTGCGAGGTGATGGAGTCTGTGCGAGGTGATGGAGTCTGTGTGAGGTGATGGAGGCTGTGCGAGGTGATGGAGGCTGTGCAAGGTGATGGAGACTGTGCGAGGTGATGGAGACTGTGTGAGGAGATGGAGTCTGTGTGAGGCCACGGATACTGTGCGTGGTGATGGAGACTGTGTGAGGTGATGGAGTCTGTGCGAGGTGATGGAGACTGTGCGAGGTGATGGAGACTGTGCGAGGTGATGGAGTCTGTGCGAGGTGATGGAGGCTGTGCGAGGTGATGGAGGCTGTGCGAGGTGATGGAGACTGTGCGAGGTGATGGAGACTGTGTGAGGAGATGGAGTCTGTGTGAGGCCACGGAGACTGTGCGAGGTGATGGAGACTGTGTGAGGCCACGGAGACTGTGCGAGGTGATGGAGACTGTGCGAGGTGATGGAGGCTGTGCGAGGTGATGGAGGCTGTGCGAGGTGATGGAGGCTGTGCGAGGTGATGGAGTCTGTGCGAGGTGATGGAGGCTGTGTGAGGTGATGGAGACTGTGTGAGGAGATGGAGTCTGTGCGAGGTGATGGAGACTGTGCGAGGTGATGGAGTCTGTGCGAGGTGATGGAGACTGTGTGAGGTGATGGAGACTGTGTGAGGAGATGGAGACTGTGCGAGGAGATGGAGTCTGTGCGAGGTGATGGAGGCTGTGCGAGGTGATGGAGGCTGTGCGAGGTGATGGAGGCTGTGCGAGGTGATGGAGACTGTGCGAGGTGATGGAGGCTGTGCGAGGTGATGGAGGCTGTGCGAGGTGATGGAGACTGTGCGAGGTGATGGAGTCTGTGTGAGGTGATGGAGGCTGTGCGAGGTGATGGAGACTGTGCGAGGTGATGGAGACTGTGTGAGGAGATGGAGTCTATGTGAGGCCACGGAGACTGTGCGAGGTGATGGAGACTGTGTGAGGTGATGGAGACTGTGCGGGGTGATGGAGACTGTGTGAGGTGATGGAGACTGTGCGAGGTGATGGAGACTGTGTGAGGCCACGGAGATGTGCATGGTGATGGAGGCTGTGCGAGGTGATGGAGGCTGTGCGAGGTGATGGAGTCTATGTGAGGCCACGGAGACTGTGCGAGGTGATGGAGACTGTGTGAGGTGATGGAGACTGTGCGGGGTGATGGAGTCTGTGCGAGGTGATGGAGACTGTGCGAGGTGATGGAGACTGTGTGAGGCCACGGAGATGTGCATGGTGATGGAGGCTGTGCGAGGTGATGGAGGCTGTGCGAGGTGATGGAGTCTGTGCGAGGTGATGGAGTCTGTGTGAGGTGATGGAGGCTGTGCGAGGTGATGGAGGCTGTGCAAGGTGATGGAGACTGTGCGAGGTGATGGAGACTGTGTGAGGAGATGGAGTCTGTGTGAGGCCACGGATACTGTGCGTGGTGATGGAGACTGTGTGAGGTGATGGAGTCTGTGCGAGGTGATGGAGACTGTGCGAGGTGATGGAGACTGTGCGAGGTGATGGAGACTGTGCGAGGTGATGGAGGCTGTGTGAGGTGATGGAGGCTGTGCGAGGTGATGGAGGCTGTGCGAGGTGATGGAGACTGTGCGAGGTGATGGAGACTGTGTGAGGAGATGGAGTCTGTGTGAGGCCACGGAGACTGTGCGAGGTGATGGAGACTGTGTGAGGCCACGGAGACTGTGCGAGGTGATGGAGACTGTGCGAGGTGATGGAGACTGTGCGAGGTGATGGAGGCTGTGCGAGGTGATGGAGGCTGTGCGAGGTGATGGAGTCTGTGCGAGGTGATGGAGGCTGTGTGAGGTGATGGAGACTGTGTGAGGAGATGGAGACTGTGCGAGGTGATGGAGTCTGTGCGAGGTGATGGAGTCTGTGCGAGGTGATGGAGACTGTGTGAGGTGATGGAGACTGTGTGAGGAGATGGAGACTGTGCGAGGAGATGGAGGCTGTGCGAGGTGATGGAGGCTGTGCGAGGTGATGGAGGCTGTGCGAGGTGATGGAGACTGTGCGAGGTGATGGAGGCTGTGCGAGGTGATGGAGGCTGTGCGAGGTGATGGAGACTGTGCGAGGTGATGGAGTCTGTGTGAGGTGATGGAGGCTGTGCGAGGTGATGGAGACTGTGCGAGGTGATGGAGACTGTGTGAGGAGATGGAGTCTATGTGAGGCCACGGAGACTGTGCGAGGTGATGGAGACTGTGTGAGGCCACGGAGACTGTGCGAGGTGATGGAGACTGTGCGAGGTGATGGAGACTGTGCGAGGTGATGGAGGCTGTGCGAGGTGATGGAGGCTGTGCGAGGTGATGGAGACTGTGCGAGGTGATGGAGTCTGTGCGAGGTGATGGAGTCTGTGCGAGGTGATGGAGTCTGTGCGAGGTGATGGAGACTGTGCGAGGTGATGGAGACTGTGTGAGGTGATGGAGACTGTGTGAGGTGATGGAGACTGTGTGAGGTGATGGAGACTGTGTGAGGTGATGGAGACTGTGTGAGGAGATGGAGTCTGTGCGAGGTGATGGAGACTGTGTGAGGTGATGGAGACTGTGCGGGGTGATGGAGACTGTGTGAGGTGATGGAGACTGTGCGAGGTGATGGAGACTGTGTGAGGCCACGGAGACTGTGCGTGGTGATGGAGACTGTGTGAGGTGATGGAGACTGTGCGAGGTGATGGAGTCTGTGCGAGGTGATGGAGACTGTGCGAGGTGATGGAGACTGTGTGAGGCCACGGAGATGTGCATGGTGATGGAGGCTGTGCGAGGTGATGGAGGCTGTGCGAGGAGATGGAGTCTGTGCGAGGTGATGGAGTCTGTGCGAGGTGATGGAGACTGTGCGAGGTGATGGAGTCTGTGCGAGGTGATGGAGACTGTGCGAGGTGATGGAGACTGTGCGAGGTGATGGAGGCTGTGCGAGGTGATGGAGGCTGTGCGAGGTGATGGAGGCTGTGCGAGGTGATGGAGGCTGTGCGAGGTGATGGAGGCTGTGCGAGGTAATGGAGACTGTGCGAGGTGATGGAGACTGTGTGAGGCCACGGAGACTGTGCGTGGTGATGGAGACTGTGTGAGGTGATGGAGACTGTGCGAGGTGATGGAGTCTGTGCGAGGTGATGGAGACTGTGCGAGGTGATGGAGACTGTGCGAGGCCACGGAGACTGTGCGTGGTGATGGAGACTGTGTGAGGTGATGGAGACTGTGCGAGGTGATGGAGACTGTGCGAGGTGATGGAGACTGTGTGAGGTGATGGAGACTGTGTGAGGTGATGGAGTCTGTGTGAGGTGATGGAGTCTGTGCGAGGTGATGGAGTCTGTGCGAGGTGATGGAGTCTGTGCGAGGTGATGGAGACTGTGCGAGGTGATGGAGACTGTGCGAGGTGATGGAGGCTGTGCGAGGTGATGGAGGCTGTGCGAGGTGATGGAGGCTGTGCGAGGTGATGGAGACTGTGCGAGGTGATGGAGACTGTGCGAGGTGATGGAGGCTGTGTGAGGTGATGGAGACTGTGCGAGGTGATGGAGGCTGTGCGAGGTGATGGAGGCTGTGCAAGGTGATGGAGACTGTGTGAGGAGATGGAGTCTGTGTGAGGCCATGGAGACTGTGCGTGGTGATGGAGACTGTGTGAGGTGATGGAGACTGTGCGAGGTGATGGAGTCTGTGCGAGGTGATGGAGGCTGTGCGAGGTGATGGAGACTGTGCGAGGTGATGGAGACTGTGTGAGGTGATGGAGACTGTGTGAGGTGATGGAGTCTGTGTGAGGTGATGGAGTCTGTGCGAGGTGATGGAGTCTGTGCGAGGTGATGGAGTCTGTGCGAGGTGATGGAGACTGTGCGA
Source organism: Hemiscyllium ocellatum (assembly GCF_020745735.1). Classification (NCBI taxonomy): domain Eukaryota; kingdom Metazoa; phylum Chordata; class Chondrichthyes; order Orectolobiformes; family Hemiscylliidae; genus Hemiscyllium; species Hemiscyllium ocellatum. The sequence continues at coordinate 41,986,487 of NC_083408.1, forward strand.
GGTGATGGAGACTGTGCGAGGTGATGGAGGCTGTGCGAGGTGATGGAGGCTGTGCGAGGTGATGGAGGCTGTGCGAGGTGATGGAGACTGTGCGAGGTGATGGAGACTGTGCGAGGTGATGGAGGCTGTGTGAGGTGATGGAGACTGTGCGAGGTGATGGAGGCTGTGCGAGGTGATGGAGGCTGTGCGAGGTGATGGAGACTGTGTGAGGAGATGGAGTCTGTGTGAGGCCATGGAGACTGTGCGTGGTGATGGAGACTGTGTGAGGTGATGGAGACTGTGCGAGGTGATGGAGTCTGTGCGAGGTGATGGAGGCTGTGCGAGGTGATGGAGACTGTGCGAGGTGATGGAGACTGTGCGAGGTGATGGAGACTGTGCGAGGCCACGGAGACTGTGCGTGGTGATGGAGACTGTGTGAGGTGATGGAGGCTGTGCGAGGTGATGGAGTCTGTGCGAGGTGATGGAGACTGTGCGAGGTGATGGAGACTGTGTGAGGCCACGGAGACTGTGCGTGGTGATGGAGACTGTGTGAGGTGATGGAGACTGTGCGAGGTGATGGAGACTGTGCGAGGTGATGGAGTCTGTGTGAGGTGATGGAGTCTGTGCGAGGTGATGGAGTCTGTGCGACGTGATGGAGACTGTGCGAGGTGATGGAGACTGTGCGAGGTGATGGAGACTGTGTGAGGTGATGGAGACTGTGCGAGGTGATGGAGTCTGTGCGAGGTGATGGAGACTGTGTGAGGTGACAGCAATACACATGTGCGGTGGTGGGACAAGCAATCATAGCTCAGACAAAGACTGCAGCTCCCTGTACCAGTCTTTGTTCCAGGGCTCAACAGTAACAGATGCAGCGATTGCAATTTATTTCTCCTTTCATTTTACTTAACTTGCTATCACTAGGGACTGTTCAGGTGACCCAGGCATGGAAAAGGCACATATGGCCTATGATGCAGCATGAATACTGGCCCATTTCACCAGGTCATGCTTTGGGGAAGAGAGGGTGTGTGCACTTGAAAGAAACACGTGAGCAAAAGGCTGGATCTGGGAGCAGAGCCAAGGCAAAGGGATGTCTCTCTCGCTGCTTCAGTTATCTTCTAGGAACTGACTGACCAGAGCTGACCATACAGGACACAAAGGGTGTTGCTCAAGATGAATCTACACTATCAGGGCTGCACTGAGCAGAACTGAAGTGGTTCTGCAGAAGTGCACCATTTTGGCTGAAGACTGTACCTGCAGAACCTGAGTTGGTGGGAGCTGCTGTCAGACAAGGATGGGTGGCTAAATCCTCAAAGTAACGGTCAAATTCCGTAAAAGTGAAGCCATGCCTGTCTGAGACCTGGTGTAATTTATGGTTTATGTTAACCAGAACTTGCCGGGTTAATCACGTTTACTTTATGTCAATTATGTTTTGATTGTTACAGTTTTACAAGTAAATTCTTCATTGGTTTTCCCATTGAACGCTTTTTGATAAATTTGATTTTTTTGCTTTGTTGACCTCCATACGAATCCTCACAGGGAAATCAGCTATCTCAGCTCAATCCTGAAGTCAAATGTCAGATCAAGCTTGCAACCAAATTGGCACAGCCTCAGGCTGCTGCCAGGGAGATGGATAAGAAGGAGATGCATAGCCAGGGAGCAGGCATTTGGAGCAAGAATTGAAAACAAAACTTTCATCTTCCTAATCTTTAACTGGAAGAAATTTCAGCTCATGTAGAATAGAATGTTAAAAAAGCAGTGGGTAATTTAACAACAATAAGGCAGTCAACAAGGGGCCGAAGGGCCTGTTCTGCGCTGTATTGTTCTAAGCATAGGGGTGAGGTGGAGCTGGGTGTGGAGCTATGGATAAAAACAAATGCGGTTCCTTCAGATCATATCACCAATAGATAACACGTAAATGAAGTAACCAGGGATAAATCCACGGCAGATATCAGAGGTCATGCTGAGATAGTGGGAAGAGAAGTCATTGCAAATGATTCTCCAGTCACGATTAGGTAATAGAGTGGAGGCACTGGATGAACGTGGAGAGAAAGACAGTGATATTGGTCTGGCCTCTAAGCCAGAAGGCACGGGTACAAGCAGCCAGCTTCACAATGTATCACACATCTAAAGAAGCTGACTAAAGAAACAGCTGAAAGTGGAGAGAAGGGCTCTGTGGCACAGTGGTAGTGTCCCTACATCTGAGTCAGAAGGCCCATATTCAAGTCCCACCTACTCCAGAGGCATGCAATGCCATCTCTGGGCAGGTTGATTTGAAAACATCTGAAACTGGAGAGTCCCTAGAGGAGGACAGTGTGCTCAATCAGATCAAAGGTGACAGGCAGGTCAAGGTTTACCCTTGTTACACTCACATAGACTGCCCTTTGAACTTTGCTTTCAGTGTTAAGGCTAGTATGGAAACACAATGGAAAGGATTCAAAGACAGAGTTCCATAAAAGATTGGAATAGATTTGAGAGACAACAGATTCAAGGACTTTGGAGAGGAAAGGAAAAATTGAGATGGGATGATACCTTGCAAAGATAGTGGGGCCAGTGACAGATTTAAAAGAGAGATGAACAACACCAGGGGAGAGACAGCTATTTACAATATCAAATAACAAGGAGGGCGGGGGGGTGGGGACACAAATTGGGTGCTCAACAAGTTAATGGGAATCTGATCAAGGGAACAGGAGATGTCGCAACAGACAAGATGAACTCAGGGAGAGTGTTAGGGGAGACATGAGAGAAGCTAGCTAAAAATGTGGTATCAGGGCTAGGACAAGAAAGGAAGTTTTGGGAAACAGGCTAGTGGAAGTGAGGGCAAGGCAGAGGTAAACGATTAGATTAATGATTGGTTAATGAAAAAGAAGTTCACAACCTCCTCTCACATTTCCTCTTGGAGTCGAAAGTGGAGGGGAATAGGGACAAACGTTTGGTGGATAGCTTGCATGAGTTTAAAAAAAACAGCAATCATCTTTGCATTCAGGGTGCTACAGGAATATTGAGTAATGTTAGCAGACAAAAGCATTCAGGACAAGTGTATTTTGGATGATCTAATTAGATCTGGTGCTTGATTGCTTAAAAAAAAGGTGTCTATCACATCTTTTCAAGTCAGTATCACTTGGATTTAAGGGAGCAAAGATGAGATCTGTACCAAAAGGAATACCTAAGGAAGAGATTGTGGAGCACAAAAACGGAGCTAAGTCACCTTGGCTGCAGAAAGGTTGTGCTCAATAGAACCCCAAAAGCTGGGATTTTGGAAGAGCTATTGCAAGTGAATTGGGGTCAGTTTTTCACAGGAACAGATACAGAAAGAAGGAATGTAGCTAATGAATGATGTTAAGAAATGGAGAGAGGGGATCTTACCTGAAATTGATATTCAGTTCTTCTGTAACACGGTGTTGTGTTCCTGTGTAACCCCACTTTAGAAACAGCACTTAAAGTGTTGGCAATGTAATCACATTACAGCCAACACACATCTTAAAAGCTCGTGCTTTAGAAATAACGTCCCCAATTTGTCAATTGCATTACAGCAAATTCGTGTTGACGAGACACGCCTTACATAGCAGAATGACAGGTACAACAGGACAAGCATGACCACATAGCATGACAAGGTCAAGCGCATGGTTGTGAACATGAGTTGGAGAATTTACATGGAGGACAGAAAACAATCATGCCAATTATTGGCACAAAAATCACCCCTCAGAAGGGTTTCAGCTGTGATATAAAACAAAGGTGCCAAAACTACTTTGAATAGGTAGGATGTTATTAAATTGGAAAGGATTCAAATAGGATTTACTAGGATGTTACCAAGAGTAGAAGGTTTGAGTTATAAAAATATTTTGAACAGGCTGGGACGTTTTTCACTGAAGCGTAGGAGGTTAAGGGGCGACCTTATAGAGGTTTATGCAAACATGAGGGCATTAGAAAAGGTGAACAGCAAGGATCTTTCTCTAAGGTGGGGGAGTTCAAAACTAGGGGGCATAGTTTTAAGGCGAGGGGAGAAAGTCTTAAAAAGGACATGAGGTGGAATTCTTTTTTAACACAGGGAGTGGCTGGTGTGGGGAATGAATTGAAAAATGTGTTGCTGGAAAAGCGCAGCAGGTCAAGCAGCATCAAAGGAGCAGGAAAATCGATGTTTCCTGAAGAAGGGCTTATACCCGAAACATCGATTCTCCTGCTCCTTGGATGCTGCCTGACCTGCTGCGCCTTTCCAGCACCAAATTTTCAGCTCTGATCTCCAGCATCTGCAGTCCTCACTTTCTCCTAGTGGGGAATGAATTGCCAGTTGAAGTGGTAGATGCAAGTATAGTTTATAACGTTGAAAGGATAAATACATGAATAACAACAGTTTGGAAGAATATGGGCTAAATGCAGGCAAGTGGGGCTCGTTTAGTTGCTGTGTGGAAATATAATATAAAGTTACTGGAAGCTACATAACAAATGAAAAGCATTACATATATATATAATATATTCATAAACCAATATAATGACAAACCTTACATCAGAATGAAATAACTTGGCTATCCACTGAAATCTTTGGGATGTGAAAGGGAAAAGGGAAATGAGAGAATAAGATAAAATTTTCAATGCTTCATTGTGCACAAACAAGATACAAGGATTGGTAAATCAAGAAACAGCCTCTTTGGAATTAATGTTTGGGGACAGTGCTAGCATTTCCCTGACATTAGTAACCTTGCTACATTCTAGAATTGTTATGGAGGTGGTCTGATATCCAAATAAGGATTACTTACAGGAGAATTATTTGTACTTTAACAATCCTGGCTTTGAAATCGTTTTCTATCATTGTCCATTGATAATTTATCTGATTGCATGAGGAAAACCAATTCAAGAATTGGTTAAAAAAAAAGTTAAAACAAAAACATTGGATGCTGGAAATCAGAAAAAGAAAAAATGCTGATGAAAGTCAACAGGTTTGGCAACACCTTTACACAGAACAGCAAGACTGAAGAAGATTCAGTTCAGACTTGAAACATGAATTCTGCAGATGCATGAATTCTCCAGCACTTCTGCTTTTGTTAAGTACTGGTTATCCCACCACTTAGATACCTTCAATTCCACTCTTCAACAACAGGCAAGACAAGTACCCACACTGTCCAACTCAGCTTCACTTCTTTCCCCTGACTCCAAAGGTGTTTCTTCTAAAAGGTTTCAAATACATTTTGACGGCAGCGACTGAATGATGCATTTCTGTCATCTTGTGCAGACAGGATCTCTTATTTACATTGGGCTCTCACAGCACAGTTAGGATTACATAATGCTAGTCAGCCAGATTTCCCAAAGGTCAGCAGCTAAATGGAATTAGGAGCGGTTAGATCAAGCAGTCAAGTGCTTTTTAGAGCACTGTTTGTGAGCCAGGAGGAACGGGAGTTCTCTTCTTCACCTCCAAAGCAAATCTTATGTCCATCAAATCCTCATAACACTGGCACTATTACATAATTCCCCTTTCAATGCACCAATCTTTGCCTCCATCCCTGCTTATTGGCATGCTTTAATACCCATTACCATACCCAGTTCGTTTTCAGTTGGCAGGGACCCTATCCTACATATAGTCTTATCTGAGCAGAGGTCTCCATTATGGCTTCTCTGCCCATATCATAACAGGTCACACACCATTCTAATCACTTTGTGTACTGTTCCCTCACACCATGTGACATGCTGAATAATGGATACTCTTTGGTAAGTGCTATTCCCTAATTACATCACATTTGACTTCCAGTGCCCTGCAGCTTTTGAGAATCCACCTATCAAGAATCTTAATTCTCACTGTTCAACCCGAGACAAGGAGGTTGAAACTCCTCCATTATAACAAATAGACAAGATAACTTGGAAAGACTTACGTGAATTTAGAACTGAGTAATAAGCACACATTAACAGGACATTAATAAAATGATCTAGTCACGTCTACCTTGTGAACACAACAGTGAATGAAACTCCAGGTTTCCAATAGGAGAGCAACATGCTTCCACAGGCATTGGTGTGAAGGAGACATCTATGCTACACAAACAACATGTGACGGTTTGAATCGCTAACACCAAACTTCATTGGTCATTTTAAAGTGTGGGCAGGTCACCACTGGAAGGTTAAATGATTGCATCAACTGCGTCATGTTTCTCAAGGAAAGAGAATCATTCGAAGGACATTGGCAGAAACTCCTTTTTGACAAAAGGTCCCCTCTGAAAATTTACATATTCGTTAATCCACTAAACAATTTTGATGCTAATGAGCCCTAAAACAGTCTCCATAAAAATATACGTTACCATTTTGAAAGCATGTAAAATTGTGGAGCTGTCCCTGAGACTAACAACTGCCGTAAGTACATATATCATTTAATGATACATTCGTAACTACCAACAGTAGGAGTAAAGTGGTTTTGGATTTCAAAGAAAAAGTATGTGAAGGCGTGGCTTGTCGATAACGGTATCACTAAATTCATTACCAATGCACAATATCTCAAGGGGCCAGATACATAAAGACTGTTACATTCCAGAAGCACTACAGTATAGAGAAGACTGCCTTCTGTATAACCCCCAAGACTCCCTCTCGCCCTGAAATTAGGGTTAGACCACTGGTGTCACCTCAGCTGCCAAATTCCTGCCTCCTTGTCTTTAAATATCTCAGATACTGCTTTATCAGCGACAGCTGTTAACCATCCCACTCCCTGCACGACGAACATGGTAAGTCAATGCTGCAAAAATTATTCACTCGGTCATCTTTAAACTATGCAACCATTCATTCCTTGTTAATCTGTGGTAGCACTTGAGCTGGTAATGCTACCACTTCCCATTCTATATACTGTAATCCAGGCACCAACAGCAAAGCATCTCCACTTCTCCAAGCTGAATGAAAAATTAACACTATGTTCGACTAAAATAATAGCCGGATGGTTTGATGGCCACTACAGCCAAATTAACTCAAGACAGGCCTTGGGTGGTTAATTGTTTTTTTAGAAAAGCGTAGCAGATCAGGCAGCATCAAAGAAGCAGGAGAATCGATGTTTCGGGCATAAGCCCTTCTCCTGAAGAAGGGCTTATGCCCGAAACGTCGATTCTCCTGCTCCTTTGATGCTGCCTGACCTGCTGCACTTTTCCAGCAACACATTTTTAAGCTCTGATCTCCAACATCTGCAGTCCTCACTTTCTCCTGGTTAATTGTTTTTGCTTATTACTGAAAACGGAATAATTTGGCAATACATATCACATCACCTTAATGAGAGTGAGGAAGCTTTGAAGGGCTTTTGTTTATGCATACAAGTTAGGAAATGGACCATGGAATATTCTCAGTACCGAGGGAGAATGCAAATTTCTGAAACAGCTGCAAAAAAACAACACAGCAACCACTGACCTCAGCTAATTCCACAGGAATGGGAAATGAAATGCACATCCTCAGAATATGACTGTTGCTGCCATGATCAGAAGTAAGCACTTACTTACAATGAGATGATGTTACCTCCTTGGTTAACTGCAGTGCTATTTATTTGTAGCCATTCATGCATTGCTCATTAATTAGGAATCAACCACATTTCTGTGGATCTGGAATCATATGTCAGCCAGACCAAGTAAGAACATAAGATTTCCTTCCCTCAAGGTCAATGTTGAACTCGTCATGATAATCTGACAGCTTCCTAGTCACTTTTACCAATACCAGCTTTTTCAAAACTTCCAGATATTTTAGCTTTATTGAAGTCTTCAGACTGTCTGGTGGGATTTAAACTCTCATTCTCTGAATTACTCGTCCCGTTACACAATCATTGCACGACTGCAATCACTTATACAAACAGTTGTCATTGAATTCAACCAAATGTTGCATGAAAACTTAGACAACAAACTACTGAAAAGGATGGAAAGCTAAGAATCTAAAGACCCAAAGGCATTCACAGAGAAAAACAAAAGATCTGCAAAGCAAATAAGAGCTGCAGGTAACAAAATGACAAGCAATTGTGCAAAAGCAAGCTACCTAAGGCATCATATTGCATCCAAACTGAACAATCTCACTGTGAATCTAAATGTTATTTTTAAATTATTCACTTGTACTGGCAAGTCCATTCCAAATGATGATTATTCTCAGTATGAAGATCCTCCCGATATTAATTCTGAAATTGCCATTTATTAGTTTGAATTGATATTCCCTTTAACTACAGAGGATATACAAGAAATGTAAAAATGATGTACTAAAACAGGGAGATCAAAATCCTAAAGATACAGATGATGTGACTGCATAATCCTGTCAACCATTAAATAAATTGTGGCAATCTTGTGACAGATATACAAAGCCATCAGCATATGCACACAACAAAATACCACCAGCACAAATGATTGTGTTTCATAAAGCTATTCTACATTTGACCCATTTCACTTTCCATAGTCTGTTTCTGATTAAGTTTCTCAATGGTACACACAATTTGTTGAATTGAGAAAATGAGTTGATGACTTGTTCCCTGGTCTCTTCCAACAACAGTCTGTAACTGGCTTCCTAACTATATCGGGTTAGCGTGAACCATTTATGTTTTGGTTATATTTTTCCTCCTCATGGTGTCAAAGCACCAGTGACCAACTGCCCCCTCCAATATGTCTGATTCAATGGTTTTGATTAAATGTGTGTGTGTGTGTGTGTGTGTCGGGGGGGGGGGGGGATGTCTGTGTGTATATGTTTGTGTGTGCGCGTGCGTGTGTGTGGAATTTCACACTTGAAACTGTGCTATACATGGTCATCTTCAAATTTTTTGTGAGTTGTTTCTAATTCATTAACTGTCTTCGTCAAGAGCTTCTTAGCTGTCTCAAATAATATGGTCAGTTTCAAAAACATATTTGCAAATTACCAAAATTAGAATACACTACACAGATTAACACTGCTTTACATTTGACTTCTGTTGAACATTTTTATGAGTTTACAATTCCAAATGTAATCTAGCGTACATATACGACATTCAACACTGGGGTAAGCAGCAAGTTTGTATCCCAGTGTACATGGAAAGAGAATTTAATGTTGGAGGGGAGTCTCCGGCCAAAATCTCCAAAGAGTCACAACCTGTTCTACTAATTTAAGGGGGATATTGGCCAATATCCACGACAGTCCATTGACATCGGCAAGTGGTGCAGGGAGGAGAGCTCTCAGGAGGCTTTCATGGTCTGGAGATTGGGGATGCTCAGTACAGAGGAACACTCCTGGCCCACAACAAACCAATAAGAGCAAATTCTGGCCATCCTGGGCCTCTTCTGGCCGTCATCCCATTCGCCAGCAAGTTCAGTCAAGGGGCTCTAGTCAAATTACAATAACAACAAAGCTCTAACTGAATCAGAGCTCAATGACCTTTGAATATTTAAGAGGACCTCCCTTGTCTGCAGCACTGAACTGAACTGAGTTAGCTTTATTGTAACATGTACTTAAATGAGTACAGCGAAACGTACATAAGTCTCCACTTACAGCACCATCTTAGCTACAAAGCTACCTAGGTACAGCTTCTTCAGTTACAGATTAGTTACAGTGTAACTGTGTCACCAACACATGGCGCCACCTTACAAACAGAGTACCAAGGAACAATCCTTCGTTACAGAATAGAGAAATGAGGAAAAAGTATTACATTACAGCTATACACGGTAAAACCATAGGCCGGAAAAACAAGCAAAGATAAAAAGACAAACGTCACAGTCTCTCTCCAAGGGTTGTTCACAGCAGAACAGCGTGGGAGACCTCCACATGGTCTGACCACTGGCTGCAGCCACAATCCACACTGGGCCGCTGTCGTCACACAAGCACTTTTTATGCCTCCTGAAATCCAGGGGTTTACTGGCAATGTGCATAATGAAAAGGAAATACTTTACCCCATGTTAATTGCCCCTATCATCTACACATAAGAATCCCATAGCGCAGGTGAGAGGCTAAGTTAGGCTAAGTTTTCTCAATGAACTTGCACCAAGCATGTCCAAAGTGTCAGAACATATTACATTCATTGGACGGTGCCTCATATAAATGTTCGGGATAACTACACTGAACCAGTTGTAAAGTAAGTTGCATGTTTAATTTGATGTGCAAAATTAATGTATGTGTACAAAAATAAATGCTGATGCTCAGCCTTGGCATTTATCATGAGCTCCTTTAAACGTTCTGCTGACACCCAGTGTTGCCACATGCTGCCTTTCAAACTGAAACTCAGCAAACACAAGGGCATCTTTTTATAATTTGTTTTTCAAGGTGTTGTGAGCAGATGCAGGAATAGACAAGATGATGCCAGATTTCACTTGTGATTTAAAATAACATGCATCAGATTAAACAACTGAGAGCGAAAAAAAACAACCAGTATCTCTTTCTCACTTCTCCAAGAGAGATGCACTGAGAGAAAAAGTGTTTTATTTGCAGCCTTTCAATATGTTCTCAGGATGATTTTTCCTTGATTATCCGCCAACAAAATTTTGACCAAATTGATTCCTGAATCTTGAAGTGTTTGTTGTGGTATTGTGTTCTATTGTCCCCTTAATAATCCTCACTATTTAGCAAATACAGCTTGACTTATATCATTTAAACTAACTTCTCATTCAGGCAGTCTTCACACCATCCAATTTGTTCCAATCTGAATTTCCCATGCTGCCCATTTGCAATACTGTTAACACATTTACTGTATTTAAAGCAACAAGTATAAATGCTCTATTTTTCAAAGTCACATTCAACTTGAAACATTAATTCTGTTTCTCTCTCCACACCTGCTACAGGGCCAGCTGAGCATTTCCAGCAGCTTCTATTTTTATAGACTGGGAGGACAGTCAAAAAACAATCCTAACAGAAGTAGTAAAGTAGAAGTTAGCAATTCCACTTCAGAAATATATATTCCAATGTAACGTCTTTCTTCACTTCTCTCATTTCTCCATTATCCCCTTTTTTACTTTTCACCTTATGCTTCATGCTCCTTCACTCCCTAATACTCTGCTTTTCTGTTCAGCTTCAGTTTTCATTTCCTGACGTCCTTGCCACCCTAACCCACTTGACTGCTGTTACATCTAAACCACTGCTGTGTATGTTGCTTCACAGCCATGCCTTCACCAGATTAGAGTTAAAGAGGTGTACAGCACGGAAACAGACCCTTCAGTCCAACTCATCCAATGCCAACCAGATATCCTAAATTAATCTGGTCCCATTGGCCAGTATTTGGCCCATATCCCTCCAAATCCTTCTATCCATGTTCCCATCCTTCAAAATTTTGTAATTGTACCACCACTTCCTCTGGCAGCGCATTCCATACACACACCACCCTTTGTGTGAAAAAGTTGCCCCTTACGTCCCTTTTATTTCTTTCTTCTCTCACCTCCAACCTATGCCTCTAGTGTTGGACTCGTCAACCTTATGAAAAATACTTGGCTAATCACCTTATCCATGTCCCTAATGATTTTATAAACCTCTATAAAGTCACTCCTCAGCCTCAGATGCTCCAGGGAAAATAGCCCCAGCCTATTCAGTCTCCCCCTCGAGCTCAAACCCTCCAACCGTGGCAACATGATTAAGTGACCTCCACTTCAACAGCTATGGAGAATTCATTTCAACCAAAATTGTAAGATTAGGAAGCTCTACATTAAATACACCAGCTATGGATGATGTGTCAGGGCTGTGGTAATGTTACTGATTACCATTCCTGAGGTCTGAACTGATACCCTATAGAAGGAATTCACTTCCCATCTGCACAGTTTCAGATTGTGCAACTTGCTTAAAAAAATCTGGAGCTAAAAACTATGTCTGCCTTAAAATAATGCCTTAATAGTTTGATGGCAATCACATTTATTTAATTCCAGAAATGCCTTGTGTGGTTAATTATTTTTCCCCACAATGGAACTGAATAATTTTGCATCCTAAGTGGAGGTAAGGAAGCTGTGAAGACATTCATTCATGCAAGCCCATTAGAAAATAGATAGCAAAACACTCTTATTATGTTTGCTTATGAAATTTGATTAAAATAACCCTGGAACTGAAAGGCTGGCTTCATTAAAAAAGCTTTTGGATAGCCCTGAGAATTTACCAATATCCTTGAGGGGAGGAAACCTGTGATCCTAACCCAGCCTGATCAATACACAGCTTCAAGCCCATATCAACACGACTAACTCTTAACAGTGGTTTGAAGGCTTTGACTCCATTGAGATGCATTAAACTTGTGCTACATGCTCTCAGTGCAACTTGGGAGGTGCAATATATGTTGGCCTTGTCAGTGATGCTCATATCTCAAGGATGAATGAAATTCACTAACCCTATGGATATTGCCTGAATTGTGTCTCTGTATTACTTAAGCTGAGACATTACCCTGTTCAGAAGAGGTAAGTTAATCCCTTGCCTGAAGCAGCAGAAAAGGAGAAAGAGATGCTTCCTTGTGATTTGAACAAATTAACTAAGTAGGCAAATACATGACAGATGAAGCATATTGTGGATAAAAGTGAGGTTATCCACTTTGATAGCAAAAACAGTAAGCAGACTTTATCCGAATGGCAATAAATTGGGAAAGGGGGAGGTGCAACAGATCTGGACATCTTTGTACACGAGTCACTGAAAGCAAAAGTGCAGATGGAGTAGGCAGTGAAGAAAGTAAATGGTATATTGGCTGTCATAACCTGAGGATTCGAATAAAGGAGCAGGATGCTTTGCTGCAATTCTACAAGGCATTGGTGTGACCACATCTAGAGCACTGTGTGCAGTTTTGATCTCTTTACATGAGGAAGGATGTTCTGGTTATGGAGTGTGTGTAACATAAGTTAACCAACTGATTCCTGCAGGCCTAACATGTGAAGATAGACGGGATTGGTTAGGACTTTATTCACTGGAGTTTAGAAGAATATGGGGAGATCTCGTAGAAACCTATAAAACTCCAACAGGATGAGCCTGGGTAAATACAGGAAGAATTTTCCCAATAACCGGGGAGTCCGGAACCAGAGGTTACAGTCTAAGAATACAGGGTAGGACATTTAGGAGTGAGACAAGGTGGAATGTCTTCACCCACAGAGCGGTGAGGCAGTGGAACTCCTTGCCACAGAAAGTGCCAGATGCCAAAACATTGAATATTTTCAAGAGTCGGTTAGATATAGTTTTAGATTACTTACAGTGTGGAAACAGGCCCTTCAGCCCAACAAGTCCACACTGACCTGCAGAAGCGCAACCCACCCATACATTTACCCCTTCACCTAACTCTACGGGCAATTTAACATGGCCAATTCACCTAACCTGCACATCTTTGGACTGTGGGAGGAAACTGGACCTTCCGGAGGAAACCCATGCAGACAGGGGGAGAATGTACAAACTCCACACAGTCGCCTGAGGTGGGAATTGAACCCGGGTGTCTGGCCACCGTGCCGCCCACTACGTTCTTGGGACTAAAAGGGGTGAAGGATGTGGAGAGAGATTGAGAACAGGGTTCTGATTTGGATGATCAGCCATGATCATAGTAAATGGTGGAAGTGGCTTAAAGGACCAAATAGCCTTCTCCAGCTCCTATTGCCCATGTTCTATGCATCAAAAGGCAAAATTACCACACCTTTAAGTGCTTGAACACTGGTATACTTTGGAATAAGTCCAGGGCTTACAAATTCTTTGACGATATTCTGACTTTACAGTCCAGGCAACAAGTTTGTGCACTGAGAAATGTACAAACCTATTAGGAAACAACACAACATTTGAAATTTAACATTGATGAGAGAGATCTGGGACCTCATATGTTCAAGGTTCTTTATAGCAAGACTGCCTTCTATTTGCATAATTTGCAAAGTAAAACAGGTAGTTACTATCAAGAACTCAGTAGCCTCCTTAGTTATTCAGGGGATTCTGAAATGCATACGAATACATATCAGATGAGAAATGTTGAGACAACAATGAGAATGAATTGAAGGCAAGGTCAGTACAGCCAAATGTTGCAGCACAGAAAGAAGAGATGCACAGTCTGCACAGTAGCAAAGTGAGAAAAAGAATGAAGACGTTAGGAGCAGACGTCAGGTGAGCTGTTCTTAAAATAGATGAATAATACATTTGCACAGTATGTCACGAGATGAAGGCAATTCAATCAATCACATAAATGGATTGAAGAATCAACAGGATGTATTTCTACACAGCAATAGATATGAAGCAGCATTCTGTATGCAAGTATGTAGTTTGGTAGGGAGATTAAGCCAAAAGGATGGGTTTGCTTAATTCAGACCTCTTTCTAGTCACTAAAGCTGCTGTGGGATCAGGCCATCTGCTCTATTTTTAGGACAACTCCATGTGTTCTCACAGAACACATTAAAAAGGTTAACGTTTCCATTTTTGCGGATTAAAATCAGGAATTTACATTAATGCATTAACTTGTACAACACAGAATAAAGAGAGATTAACCCATTTACACTATCCAACAGATTGCAGAGACAAGGCAGGGAATTCAATAAAGTTTAAAACTGGCACAGGAATTGCCTTGTGAGGTTAATGCTCACTCATTGCCTGTGGCTGGTGTTAAATAGCTGATTGACTGCATGCCTGAGCAAAGAGTGGAAATTGTCAAAGGCCAGTGACACTTGGAAGCCATTCTGTACTTTTTGAAGGGTTCTGTAATGTAGAGTTACATTGTGGCTACACAAGTTGTTCGAATTTGTTAAAAGGAATTTGAGCACAAGCTAAAAGAATACTGAATGATGATGTGACATGGCAAAGGGACAGAGTCCAAGATCTTTCAAAGCTGCACTGGAGGGTATAAGGAAGAAGGTGCAGTCACAACTGTCACCTTTCCACAGAAGACTGGGGAGCCCTCCAGAGAGACTCTCACAGTACAATGGGAGCAGATAGCTGTGCCAGTCAATGCCAGGAATGTCGCCCCAAGGCTTTGGAAGCAGTGCCACAAGAAGTTTGATGATCTCACAGGAGTCAGGAAATGGATGTTCAAATGCCCTATCCCACCAACTTCCCCACCAGGCTGACATACAGCTCAATGCACCACCCTCCATCAACCTCTATCAATCACAACTCAAATCTAACATCCACAGCTCTATTTCGTCCTCACATACTGCACACAGCTACAAACCTCATAACCACACCTCACAGTTCACGCCCACTGCCGCTCCTCAATCGTGACAGGTACGTTACCCAATCTCAATGCACCACATTCACAAACACACTTCCCTCTTAATTGCTGGGCTTCGGAACCTGAGGTAGCACACCATCATGAGGACAAGAACACCTGAACGTTCTTACAAATGGGAAGGAGATGATGCTCTCTAAACCTGGAGCAGCAACGACTGAGTCTGTGACCATCAATGGCATTGACACAATTGAGATGGTAGTGTGGTCATAGCCACTCCTCCAATCCACACCCTACTTTACCCATATTCCACAACAGCCATTCATTTTCATGTTGCTGTTGAATTAACTATGTACCTCCAGATCTCACACCTTCCCAGTGACACCCATCTCCCTCACTACCAATAAAATCATGTACTCTTCACCTTTCAGTCAGCCAGTGCTGTATCTGGTTAGGAGCTGGTAGGAGAGAAAGACTGGGAAGAGCTGGAAAATAGTGACAAAGGAAAAAAAGACACTGTCGCTCCCTCTCAAGCTTTCAGTTTCCAGATTATTGGCTGCCCCACTGTACACATACACCGTGCTGCCATTGCTCAAAAATATGGACACCCTCTTTCGAGCAAACAATTCAGGACATTTCTTTAACCTTAACATCCCATCACACATGCCTGAGGTTAGACTGACTTCCAGAAGAAGTTGTATAACTTCCTTAATTTTATCCTAAATTAAAGGCACTGACCCAAAACACACTAGTCTTATAAATATCATAATTGTACCACAGTCAAAAGCTTCGTCTTGAAAGATCATCTGGAGTTATATTCACTGATAATGCAATTGATAAATTCAGTCAAAAGAATCAATCACAGACAGCCTAACCAGAAAGGAGTTATGTTGGCTGCCTTTCCAATCTTTCTCCTCTTGATGTCCTCGATCGACTGGGACTCCCTGACTTGGTAAGACCATGAGACAAAGGTGCAGAATGAGGGGATTTGGCCCATGGAATCTGATCCGCTACTTGATCATGGCTGATATGTTTCTCAACCCCATTCTCCTGCCTTCGCCCATAAACCAAGATCCCCTTACCAATCAAGAACCTATCAAACTATCTATCAATTTATCTGTCATTATACGTTCAATGACTTGGCTTCCACAGTCCTCTGCAGCAAACAACTGCCCTCTGATTAAAGAAATTGCTCATCTCAGTTCATCACTTGAGGCCGTGCCCTTGGGTTTTGGTCTCTCCTACCAGTGGAAACATCTTTCCATATTCACTCTATCCAGGCATCTCAGTATTTTCGAAGTTTCAGTCAGATCCCTGCTCACCTTTCTAAACTTGATCGAGTTCAGTCCCAGAGTTCTCAGCTACTCCTCATATGACAAGTCTTTCATTCCTGGGATCATTCATGTAAAACACATGTGAAATCTCTCCAATGCCAACACACCCTTCCTTAGAAATAGTGCTCAAAAGTGCTCTCAATATTCCAATGTGGTCTGACCAGAGCCTTATACAGTCCTAGCAGTACATCTTTGCTCTTGTATTCTAGCCCTCTTGAAATGAATACAAACATTGCATTCACTTAAATATCCAGTGAACCTGTTAACCTTAAGAGACTTCTAAGTCCCTTTGTGTTTCATATTTCTGAGGCCTTTTCCCGTTTAGTAAATAGTCCGTGCCTCTACTTTTCTTACCAAAATGCATTAGCTCACACTTTCCCACATTGTATTCCATCTGCTGCTTCTTTGCCCACTCTCCCAGCTTGCCCTACTCCTCACTGCTTCCTCAACGTTACCGATCCCTCCACCTATCTACGTGTCATTTGCAAACTGATTCACAATGCCCTCAGTTCCTTCAGCTGGATAATGTGAATACCTGTGGTCCCAACACTGAGCCCTGTAAAAGTCCACTAGTCATTCCTCCTTTCATCCCCACTCACTGCCTGTTGCCAGTTAGTCAATCTTCCATCCATGTCCCTAACACCATGAGCTCTTGCCTTATTTAGCAGCCTCCTGTGTGCCATCTTGTCAAAGTCCTTCTGGAGATCCAAATAAACAAAGTAGAGCCAGTGGACGAGAACTCACTTGCTTTTTACCTCCTCAACAAATTCAAACAGATTAGTCAGGCATGCCTTCCCCTGGATGAAACCGTGCTGACTCAACCCTATTTTACCATGCACTTCAAGCACTCTGCAATATCAAGGTTAATAATGGACTCCAATCTTTCCACTGACTGAGGTCCGGCCTATAATTTCCTGTCTTCTGCCTCTCTCCCTTCTTAAACATGGGTGTTAGATTAACCAAATCTCCAGTCTTCTGGGAACTTCTCTGACTCCAGTAATTCCTGAAAGATCAGGACCTCTAAAATCTCCTCACCCATCTCCTTCAGAACTTTGGGGTGTAGTCCGCTGGTCTGGGTGATTTATCCACCTTCAGAAGTTGCAGTTTCCCCAGCACCTTCTCCTTCATGATGGCCACTGCATTCACCTCTGCCCCCTGACTCTCTTGAAGTCTATATGCTACTGGGGTCTTCCACTGTGAAGAGTGATGTGAAGTACCTGTTCAGTTCCTCCACCATTTCTTTGTTCCCCATTACTACTGCTCCGGCCTCATTTTTCAGCAGACCTGTTGTTTTTGTCTCTCTCTTACCTTTTAGATATCTCAAAAATACTCTTGCAATCATCTTTTATATTACTAGCTACCTTATCCAGATATTTCATCTTCTCCCTCTTATTCCTTTTCAGTTGTCCCAAACTGGTCGGCATGGACAAGTTGGGCCGAAGGGTCTGCTTCCATGCTATACAACTCTATCACTCCGCTGACCCCAAATTCTCTGGCTTCCCGCTAACGTTCACCACATTGTATGCTTTTTCTTTTGTTTGTATGCTGTTCCTGATTTCCCTTGTCAGTTATCGTTGCCTCGCCCTCCCTTGAGTATGATTCTTCTTCCTTCGGATTAATTTCTGCTGTGTGTCTCAAATTACTCTCAGAAACTTCTGGCATTGCTGCTCCACCATGTTCCCTACTAGGTTCCCCTTCCAATCAACTCCGGTCACCTCCCCGTGACTTGAATGAGGTCTACTCCCCATTGGCTTTGAGATGTGGCCATTTAGTTGAAGCACATGCAGTGTGTTTGCCGCAAGAGCTGCTGGCACTTACTGCAGGTGCAACATTGAACTGCGACTGTGCAGTACAGCAAACCATCCACCACTCTGACTGATGACTGCCTGTAACTTTGACAAGCTGCCTGCCTTTTTGACTGCGCTGACCAGCAAGGCAAGAGAGAAGGACTGTGATCCCGACAGCATGGTGGATGAGACAAAGTTCAAAAAAGACAAAGTACGTCTGGGATGCTGTGGACATCAAGATACACAATGGGTGTGAGTGTGTGTTGACAGACAGCAGCCCTGGATGAACCCTGCTCTAGTCCATGAGCTGGGTACCTGTTTCTGGCACAAAGTCTACTGGTAACAATATTCCAATGAAAGGTGCCAGTGTGCTCCAAAGTGCAGCATTCAAGAGCACAACCATACTGTAAGTGGATGGAAGATGTGCCATGACAATATGGTGAGACTGATACATGTTGAATGCTAATGTCCATACATGTGGCATACATGCAGCCATTGTCCATGGAAATGACAGTCTCATCTTGCACACATCAGGACAAATACAAAAATGTCAAATGTGATGTATAATGTCATATTTTTGTGGTGTTTATTTTCAAAAGTGATGGTGGCTCAAACCAATTTCAAAACATTATTTCCATTCACTGTCATGTTCTAGTAATCCAAGCCTGTAAAAATTCAAACTTGCTATTACTTAACAGTTGTTTCCTCGTTAATTCAATCTTTACTGTTTTAACATTAATGGCTGATCTTCAGTTTTGGTCTTGCTTCTTTACATAGACTTCTCAATAAAATAATTCAACAGTTGACTGATAAGTTGGAAGCAGTGCATCCTTTCAGATTATAATGCTTGACATTTTATGAATAATATTCAATCTGGTGAAGGACATCACACCCTTGATGCAGAGCCCTCCTAATTTACCTTACATGGAGGGTGGGCTCTCTGTTCTGGCAGATTGCTGATCAGTTGCCAAGATTGTAAATTACTCCTAACATCTTACAATCAACAGTTCAAGTCTCTTTGGTATTATATTAAAGCTTCCAATAAATGTTAGATTGTGGTATCTGAGTGAACAATGCTGGCTGTTTAAAGAATAAACATTTCTGGACATAATACTCAATGAGTGATGGAAGATCCCTATTAATATTACTAAATGTTTTCACATGTAAATTGTATCTTTTTACAAGAACAAACAAATCCTTCTCATTAACTTTGGTGATCTGTAGTATAGTTACAGGAGTAACTTCATTCTTTTCTGTTAGCCATGTCTATAAGATTAAATCATTGTACAACTTTCCATCTCCTCCCTCCTTCACCCATCGTGTCTTCTAGTCTATATATTTACAGCATCCCCCTGCCTATTCTTTCTTTTCTTTCTTATATTCACTGTAATATTGATGAAGTTGATTTAACATGGGTGTTTATTCGATAGTTGGAAATGGGTGTGGCTTGTCCTTAACTCTCCATGAACTGCATGTTTTACTTGGCCATATCAGAGGACAGTTAAGAATCAACAACATTGCTGTGGATCTGGAGTCACATGTAGGCCAGACCAAGTGTGCAACATAGACTTTCTTCACTGAAGAACATTAATAAAACAGATGGGTTTTTAAGATAATCAACATTAGCTCTATGGTCACGAAGACTGAGTCTAGCTTTCAATTCTTGGTTATCCTTTAATTAATTGAATTTAAATTTCACCCATTGCTTTGATGATATGAACCCATGTCCCCAGATTAACTGGGGTCTCTGTATTTGTAGCCCAGTGATATTACTCCAATCCCACCTGCAAATGTATTTCCCTAAGTACACTAAGAGCTGTTCAAGATGCTTACCAGCAAGTCCAGTTTTTAATTTGTGAACACTTCTCCATCATATCAAAAAGGTCAATGTCTAACATTATAATCAACTGTGCTTACAGCTTTAACATGCAAGATGTACTTTATCTAATATCTTAGTTAATTTGACAAGAGTTTAGTGCATCCTTCTTCTGAAACAAGAAAGACTATTTATTTTGTTTATTCACGGGATGCAGGAGGATAGTGTTGTGCAATTTAATATTCTGGAAAGGAATGACAATGTGATAAGTTTGGAGGGAGAGAATTTGCATATTGAACTGAGTAGAAAAAATAAAATTTTATTCTAAAGTGAACCATTTGCAGAATATGAAATTATGCACTTATATTCACAAACCACATTGCACTAGAGAAGCTGGTGACTTTCCAGTATCTACCCACCTGATCAAAGGGCAATAGATTTATTTGTTCAATTCACTGCCAAATAGCACTATTAAAAATGACACTTCTGCAATACACTTTACGTTTTAGGGTGAGCCGAGGGCAACAACGTCTATTATGTGCTATTTCTTCAGACAGAAACTGCAAAAGTAGTGTTTGGGCATTTTTAAGCTAACCCAAGATTGTGGCATGAATCATGGGAAATTCCTAGTAAGATTAGTTTGGATCATTTAATATTTCCCATTATTTCACTCCTTTGCACTTCAGCAAAGCTATATTAGGTTTAATATTTTATTAATTCATTTATTTTAGATGGTATTCTAAAATTCCACAGGTTTTTTTTCTCTCCATCATGAAACACAGAAGGTTAGAAGACCAACCCTTATTATATATGTGCCTGTTCCCTGAAACAGATACCAATTAGTCCCATTCGCTTGTTCTTTCCTCACTATCATCCACATTTTTCACTTAATTATAGATAATGTTTGTTTTAGAAAACCATTAAAACATTTTCCACCACACTTTCAGGCAACAAATTTCATATCATAACAAACATAAATTAAAACACTCACGTCTCTCACGGCCCTTTTATAACTCAAATTCAGCAGAGCAATGCAGCTGGATTCTGTTTTCAGAAACCATTAATGAACTGGCATTCACAAAAGATTTATATATTATTGTGTACATTGCAATGTAACAAAAACACTGTTTGCAACATGTGAAGGTTTTCTGAAAACTGAGGTTAATCTGAAACTGATGAAATATTCTCAGCTCTTCAATAATGAACAACTACCGATGAATAATTCAGTCCAAAAGTGCTGTGTCAGCAGTTATCTATAAATAGACTGTGATAACTTCATGCCTCCTGAGAGTGCAATTTAACTAACTATGCCATTATTATTTTAACAGTTATTAGTAGGGAGTTACCCTTGACAAATAGTGGTTGATTATTTATCATCCTTTAATATAAAAGGCCTCTGAACATGTTGCAGCCATTACATTTACATGATTGGCCTATTGAAATTTCTGGGTAATGGCAATGGATGGTGGAGTGTGGTCAGTTGTGGGAATTTGATGATAGTAATGCTACTAATTGTCAATGGGAAGTAGTTAAACCTTGTTAGAGATTATTGCTACCATGTATGTAGCACGAATATTACTTGCTACTTAATACTGTATGTTGTTTAGATTATTCTGCACATAGGAACGGACTGACTCATAACATAAGGAATTGTGAATGCAGCTCAAAGCTGTGCAATTATTAGCTAATAATACCACATGTGATTAAAAAAGGGAGCAAAGGTTTATAATGAAACTGAATGGGCTGATGACACAGACCTGGGAAGAGTTGTTTCAATGCTGAGATGATTGACTCCCAACTACTAAAACCATCTGATTTTGAGCTAGATATATCTCTTACGAAGTGATATTTCTTCAAAGAATTCAATAAGACTGGTCAAGCGTCACTTTTTCTTTGAAATTCTTGCTGACTATTCTTCATATCGTTTTGGCTTCCAGTGACTGCTCTTTGAGATTTCAGTATCGTTCCTAACACTGACATGAAATTAACTAACCTCAGGTTTCCTCCAATTCTATTGGAAATTGGAGGAAAAAGAAACAAAAATCTGTTGCCTTCACATTAACCTTATCTATCGAAAATACCGCAATCTATGGTATTATGTATATACACAGGGTGTTGCACCAACATAACCATAGTAATTGTTGTTCCAAATTGTATCACCACAAATATACACTAAACAGTGGTCTATAGCAAGGTAGCATTAATATTCATGATTAGGAGGCAATAGGTTTTTAAAATGGTGACAGCTTGTCTGACAAACTGCTATATGCTTTGAGTCACAATGCTCTAATGGTGAGGCAGACTGTAGCACAGAAAGCAAGAGAAAAAGAAGTAATTCTCGCGGCTCAATCTCACAGGCTTGTGGGACAGTCTGTCCCATGTATCAAAGATCTGTGGGTCGACTGTCAACACGTTCAGTCACCGAAAGGCACATGGCATAATTTTGAGATCCTGAGCAGACATCACCCTCAAACTGAAGGACAGCCATTGACAGTGCAGCAAATTTTAAGGTTTACGAAAAACTACTTGGACATGGGAAATGTCATCGCAAAATGAAATAGCTCAGTAACAATCCATTTCCTGGCTGCAATGATGTAGCTTGTTATACTGATTTATGCATTTCAATAATGTTACTACATGCACGTTCACTCATTCCACTGCTGAAATGATTATCTGAAATCAATACCTCAATTAATCTTTTTGTCATGCTCTGTTGTTACCAAATATGTCAATTTGACTATTACATTGTGGTGAACACAACCTCAATGTATTTAATGTAAATTAGCCCTTGAAGCAATTTGATATTAAGAGAAGCCTGCTTTTACAGTAAAACTCCAATTTTATCATAATATTTAAAAATTGTGATTCATTTCTATTGAAAAGAATTTCACTGCTGTTTCTGTGCTCTCCAGAGATTAATACAGAGTACATCCTACACTGAAGTTTGCAAAGTGTAATCATTTTCTCTTTTCTCAGAGTTGTTTAAATGCTTTGTTAAAAAAAATGCTTTTAATGATTTAATACGTCGTCTCAAACTGCAGACTAAAGAATTTCAACAAACACACAATGCATTCATTCATCAGTACCTCATAACATAATTTCAGTATCTACAAGTTTATCACACAATTCTTGGCTTTAATACAACAGATAGAGTTTTAGATTTTCTGTCACACAGCTTCAATTGCAGTGTTCAAAGTGTTAATTCTGTGGATGTGTCCCATAGTAGTGAAACTTACTTTGAATTTTGGCACTGCATGACATTGAAATGTTAACTATATAATAATGACAATGCCAATGAGTGTTACTGGGCATATTCCTTATAATCAGCATTTCATCTTACTTTTGTTGCTTGATTTGCCATTTTCCATGCCAGATACTAAGACACATAAATAGAGGCCAGTAGGAATGAAAACTCCACCGAGTTTGTCCCAACAATGTATTTGAACCTCAGCCAAGAAACAGCACTGATTCTGATTTTCCTCAGTGCCACACCACCTGGTCCCTGAGCAAGACTATTGATTTGGCACTTACAGGCAGGCTTGTTCCATGGTCACCAGACACAGGTCAAGGCTGAATTCCAAGGGCCCTTAAATTTAGATTTGCCTTATTCTAAATTGGGGTTGACACCAGGTAATATGCCAGTGCCTAGCACCATTTCCTGAAGTCAAGATTCTTTTTTAAAAAGTACATTGTTGTCAAATCTCTTCTGAATCCTATTTTAGAGAAAGTTTTTGACTATACAGAGATGCAAAGAAGGAATCAACAGAACAGAAGAGAACAATCTGGAACTTGATTAAGACACTCCTAACAACTGCAGGGATGGACAAAATCCTGGTTTTCAGATGATTTAGTCAGGACATATTAAGTTGTTCCTCATGGTTTTCAGGATTTAACAACAGTTGTCAGACTAGCCATGCCCCAAGCTGGAGATCAGTCATTCAATCTCAGTGTGAGTGGAATGGTACCAACAGGAGCTGATCTGCCCAAGGCTGCTTTTTGTCAGGGTATCAGCTTATGTTAAACATCCAGCTTTCCCAACCAGAGTATCACACAAGTGGCAGTTAATAGACGAGACTGGACTACATGTGCAGTAACTCAGATATAGTCTGCAGTGTGCCATTCTCATGAGCAAAAAGCACACCTGGTTCCCAGCAACCTATAAAGAAACAAACTGGCCATTTTACAAAAAAGAATTACTGCCTGATACTTGGGTGACACTATCATATCTATGACTTGACTCAATACAATTACAAGTAATTTAGCCCAACATTGTGGTTTCATGGCATGGAATCAAAGAATGAGACAGCGAAGAACGAGACAGCTGGACCGTTGAATGAGTTGTCCAATTAGTTCAAGTACTTATTACATTCTTCTTTTAGACCCGGACTGACTAACCATACACACAAATTGTTTTAAAAAACATTTTCAAAAAATTTGGAAATAAGATTTTAGACAGATAGAGTAAACTTAGAGACTATCGTAACAATGTTGCTGATAGACTAACTAAAAAAATCATGGAACTAATGTACAAAAACTTGCTGAGATGATTCTTTTGGTGACAGTTTAAAATACACCCCCTTAAAGGTATATGTAAATAACATTACAACTTTCCTTATGCTTTTCCCGTGGGCCTGTGTGCTATCCCTTCTAGTATTTACCCTATCCTCATTTCAAAAGGGATTAATAAATCCATTTACACGAATATTTCAGGCCATAAATTCCAAATACAGAACTCTCCATGTTAAAAAAAAGCATTTTTTTATACTTTAAATATGAGTAGTTTCCTTCTGGCATTGGAAATACTTTTTCCTTAATTGCTCTATCAAAATCATCATAATTTTGAAGGCCTCGGTCAAATCTCCTTTTGTCCTTGTCTGATCTAAGGGGAACGAAGAACAATCTTGGCTTCCCCAATTTCTCTGTGGGGTTGAAACGTTTCAGCCACTATACCATTCTGGTGAATATCCACATTGACTTCCTCAAGCACTTGGCACCTTAAGCTGATATCTTTTGATCTGGCGATATCCAAGCATTATACCAAAACACAACCTCCCAGAGATGTACAGTAATAATATTGAAATGTTCTCTGCATTAATAAGACAACAAATGAAGATGAAACATAAATTGGAACTAAGTCTAGATTTTATTTATATTCACATTAATTGGGAATAGTCTAACTTGTGATATGGAGTGAAAAGTAGGTACAGTAGTGCCTCGACTTACAAAACTTAATCCGTTCCGGGACCCGGTTCGCGAACTGAATCAAATTTTCCCATTGTTCGGATAGCGTAAGAATGCTTGGACGTAGCAATGAACGCTGTTCACAGCGCACGCGCCAAAGACGAACTGAATGAGATCATGCGGGGCCCGAGAGCTTTTGCGTTCAACAAGTGCGTAGCAAAGCAGAACAATGAAACCACGTGGTCACACATGGGCTTTTTGCATTTGTACATTCGTTCGTACCTTGAATTTCGTACGTACGTTGAAGCAAAATTTTACATACAATCCTGTTCATAAACCGATTTGTTCGTGAATGGGGTCGTTCATATGTCGAGGCGCTACTGTATTACAAAGTTTTTGCTATTTATGGATGTAAGCCTGCAAAATAATATGTCAAAGAAATTTAGAACTGCACTCTGAGAATAACTGTTGCTTTATTTGGTAAGTATTGATGAATTAAATAGGCTAAGGGGGGGTTGTGAGGTATCCAAACAAATCACAAAGTTCTACAAGAAAATTAAGCTGACTCAAAACACAACTCTAAATCAAACCTGACTTCTAATGAAAATGTCAACCTGTTGGAAGCCAATTCCTATTGGAAAAATGCAAAAGGGACGGAGATCAAATATATGAAATAGTGATCCAAATGTTTAAATGTGACTTGAACAAAATGTTAACTAACAGTCCCTGTAATGTGCATGAATAAACAAAATACTAAAAAATAAGAACTGCAGCGACAGATTCAGGTCAGAGGTACTGTAAACCAAGCTAGTGAGATACACTGCAGGGCAGATTTGCACTTGTGTGGAATTACAATGAAACATGCAGTTAAATAGGTTAGCTGTTTTGAAGCAAGGAAGATAAACCAATATGATTGTTTGGATCTATTTTCTCTTCACAGATAATTACTGAAGGATCATTGGCAAATTTAATGTTACGCATCTTAGCTCCTACCCATTGGTGATATGTCAGAAGCATTTTTAAATATCCACTGGATAAATGTGGCAGAATTGGAATTGAGTGAGCGAACAGGTAAGAAAGTGAGTGAATCAGTCAGTAAGACCATCCAATCAGTTGGATGTTGCACTAAGGGGAAGGTAGGAGGGTATGCATTAAGATGAGATAAATGGTTTTCCTCATTCATAGTTTTCTTGGTATTCAGTTATTTCAACTACACAAGACTCTCAGACTGATCACAAAAAGCCAATAAAGGCTGTGTTACTCTCATTACACTGAGCTCCTGCGCTCGATGTATGCTGTTGCCACCATCCTCTCGAAGTATAGGTAAGAACAGTACATGCTTGATCTAGTACGGTAAAGGGTAACCACTTCCTGATACAACTGGAAGAGTTTCTTGCAATTTATAAGATTTATTTTATTCTACAATCGCTACTAGTTCCAGATTACATTGATATGATAAATTTCGGTAGAGAGATTTTGAGGAGCACATGATGTTTGGTCTCACTTATTTGAGTCCCAAGGCCATAGAGGTCCATATACACCATCAGCATTAAGGCTGGAGCTAATGGAACTTGTTAGAAGTTACTCTCCAGAACCATATGCAACATCTTCCATCAAGCTTTTTCTTTCCCTTTTTAATATTATACATTTGTCTGTACATATCATTACATTTATCATCACCCCATCTCCCTCCACATCTCTGACTTTACAAATACAGGTATCCTGGGGGCAACATATCAGTTTTCCACATTCAAAGAGTATAAGTCACTGGGTGGAAGATGATTACCTTTGATTATCTTCCTGATAGTGTGAGGTCTGTAGTTCTCTTTAAACTGAATGATCTTTAATCTCTTTTAGATTTGTATCCTGGGGGACATCTTTCCTGCTGTAATAGGCAATTTCTTCCTTATTGAGTTGTTGAACATTAATCTTCTCCTTGGTGGCTTCCATGGAGTTATAAGCACATTTTCAATCTGTGTCAGCAGATTTCTATTCCCAACTCACCTGCAGATTTGTGCTGATGCATGTCAATGTTTTCCTTTAACATGTTGATTTGTATGGAGTCTGTCATTTGCCCTTAGTGATTACCGTACTGGTGAAACCAATATATCTAATTCTTGTCTTTGAGATTTCCTTCTCAGGATGTCAAATATTGTGCCTAAGCTTCCAAGTTAACTCAGCATCGAAAGTCAACCTGCCTAGAATCTGCTTTAGTTATTTATTCACTAAGTTGTATTACAAACTGAGTTGTGTAGTTTTAAATTTGTCAACTGACTCAACTGGGATGTGCTGCTCATTGGCAATCTCAATCTTTTTTTCCTTCATTGCAAACCCTGCTGCTTCCTACAGTCTGAGCACTTTGGTGTTGATAGCAGTGAAAAATATGTGTACCAATCCAGTATCATCACAGGATTGCATGTTTTGACTGTAAGAATCGATGTATTTTGCTAACATAATGAAAAGCAGAATTTAGTGCACTTGGTTCAGGTTCTGCTATGAGTCTAGGGAGTCCTATGGATATCTTCTGTCAGCTTTACTTTGACCAGTTGTTCCTTAACTTGATATAGTTTAACACCTTCTACCATTTGTCACCCTACTCAAGAGTGAGAATTCCTGATTGTGAAGTGCATAGAGGTTTTCTGCTACGTGGCATTCTCTATATTGGGGATTTGCTTGTAGCATACTTTTAATCTCAAGTGCTTTACTTCCTGGGCCTTGCAATTGCACTGTTCTCATCTGTAGACAGTGTACTTTTTAAAAATGTGGATCGTTATCTAATAGCATAACCACACTCACCAGATGTCTAACTTGAAATTTGAAAGATGATCATTGCCAAAATGTAAGGTCTGGATTACCCATTTCCCCTCAGAATTAAAATCATCTTATTTACATTTCTCCATGAATCTTGAGAAATTCTGAATGCAATCATCAGTGGATTTTCCCGGATGCTTCTGAACTGTTCATTTATTCTGGCTTTTCTAAGAGTTTTATTAGTTTTGAGGTTAAAGGTTTTGTCAAAGGTTTTCAGTACTTCAAATATGTCTGCTGTTTCTTATACACCTTTGTGAGCTCAAATGTCATCAGCTATACTCCCAATTGAGTACAGAACTGAACTTGCTTGTTCAGCTTTTGATTTAGTATCTGATTTAGGTGCTTTTCTGTACCTCAAAAGTTTATCCTAAGTGTCCAATTCTGTGTTCTATTTCATCCATCTCTGGAACCTGGCAATATTATTTTCTTGTGCCATAGCTTTCTAATGTAATTGCATAGTTTAGATTTTTAAAAGATTGTGATTTTTACATTAATAGCAGCTCTACTTTTCTACAATGCTGGATTTTCATTCATTTTACACCTGAAATGAATGATTGCTACCTTCTTGTGATTAAAATTGTAGCGAAATTGAAGGATTCTCACACTTCAAATGTAGAACCAAGGATTCCTCTCTTTTTGCAGTTCACAATAAATCCCACTGCTTGTGACTTTAATGAACATTTCTCATTCTATTCAGAAAAAGACAGGAGATCCAGGATCTGATTAATGTCTCACAAATGTTGTACTCCTATTAGATCAGTCTAGTTTAGACATTTAATGTGCCAACTTTATCACCTTAATTATTGTCTTTGCGATGTCCTTCATGGCTTATCAATTTACTTCAGTAGCCATACCTCTGGCTGCTCTCTCAGGATGTCAGAGACATTCAATCTGTTGCAAGTAATTTTTTAAAAACGTATTGCTTTTGCAGTCTTGAATATTGTTTTTGTAAAGTTCCCCCGATCCACCAGAGATTTTCAGTTTTGCTCTGAGCCTGTAACATTTATTCACTCAACACTGAACTCTACCATTCATAGACCACATCTCGTGACACCGCCTGTTCCTACTTTGGACAAACCAATTCTTCTTCTCAAGGCAGTTGCTAACTCTCCCCTGTATGTGTCTCTCTTACCAGGTCTGAAATATTTTCACTATTCACTGGGTTATTCTTCCTAGCTGAGGATTGCCATCAGTATTTCTTCTAAAGGGCTTTTACATCTTCAGCTCTTCCCTGATGCTGAGGGCACTGTACGAGACTTAAAGCTGAGGCTGAGTATTTTGCACTGCTACTTACGCTGTTCTATGAGAAAACAAATCAAATCTGCACCACTTTTTACTATGTTGTATGGACAGGCCAGCTCACTATGCTATATGCGCTGCTGCTCATCTTGAAGGTTTTTATGACCATTCTCTTCAAGTGTAAGAAATTACAGGAACTATGTAATCTAGTGTAGTAGAGGAAGACCACCTCCTGGTCTAACTAGAAGAATATTTAGTTAAAAAGGTAACGTTTGTTGCATGTTAGTGGTTAGCTTTAAGAAGCATTGACATAATAGACATTATTAGAGAGACATTAAGGAGTGTCAAATGTCCAGTCTCACTCCTTTGCAATCATAAGCTGGTCTGCAAAATCCATTTGACGTCATAATGGATGATGTCGAGGGTGTGGTGCTGGAAAAGCACAGCTGGTCAGGCAGCATCTGGGGAGCAGGAGAATTGGTGTTTCAGGCATAAGCTCTTCATCAGGAGTTTGTGCTTGAAACATCGATTCTCCTGCTTCTCAGATGCTGCATGACCTGCTGTGCTTTTCCAGCACCACATTCTCGACTCTGATCTCCAGCATCTGGAGACCTCACTTTTACCCTGTCATAATGGATGTTGCTTATTGCGGTCTTTGATATTAACTTATTCAGACCCATGTTCAGCATGTTGTACATCAGAATATGTTATTGATTACTTACACCTTTGAATATAATGCTGTAGGATCTTATGTAACAAACATGACAAAGAAAAAATCCACAATCTGAAAACAAATTTAACAGCAAAAACAGACAATTATAGAACACTTTGAGGCACTTGAGATGAGATTCCATGCAGAAGAATTGAAGAGAGGTGACCAAGGACACAAAAATTTTGAATGAAGAGTGCCACCAAAGATAATTGGGAAGAGAATGCTAAGGAATAAGTGGATGTCAAGCCCAGTCCCTCAAGAAAATAACACAAGGAATGGGAAGGCTAGAGAGTTAGAGGATAGACAATTGCATTGGTGATGTTCATGTAGATGGAAGCAGGAATTGGGAGGCAGGTGGAGCAAGGCAATGGAGGGTTTTGTATATTGTGCTAAATGTTTTGAATTAAGCCTGCAACTGAACAGAGTGCTCACGCAAGTTAAACAAGCAACCTACCAAGCAAACAAAAAAAGGATTGGAGGTCAAAATCATTCAATAATTTTAAACTAAGAACATATTACCTTGTCAAAATATCTTTTCGAAAAGCCATACCATATTACAACATACCACTTAATACTAGAATTACTACTATTAAAAAACAATCATTGTTGTTTTAATTGAGCATATTTGTCTAAATATAATGCAGTCTGGCTAACACAAAGCAATGTATTGCTTTCATCTTCAATAATGTCCCAAACAGTGAAGGATACTTACTGTCTAAACAACAGTACCTGATACCAACAAGACAAATTTGTACAAAATTGTCTTCTATGTTCAATTCAGGTTTTAGTTTTCAGAGCTGCACCTTCAGATGCCAGGTAGCAATTAGTAATTTCAGAAGTATACAAATAAATTAGTGTCCTTGAATAATGTTATCGTCACATATCAAATCACAATGCATGTACCAAAGATAACCAATTCCAGTCTCTGCTTTGGACAGGGTAATAAACAAATTAAACAAGTTTTTTTTCATAATTTAAACAATGGTTGGCTATTATTAAGCTCTCACCACAATATAAGGTAACTGGAATTTGCATCATTTAATTTCCATCATTGTTAGCACCATCAGATTACGCACACTAAATTTTATTCATATATCATATCTGAGAGAAAGTGAGGACTGCAGATGCTGGAGATCAGAGTCAAAAAATATGGTGTTGGAAAAACACAGCAGGTCAGGCAACATCTGAGGAGCAGGAGAGACGATGTTTCGGGTATAAGCTCTTTGTCAGGAAGTTGGGATGGGGGGGAAGGGGGCTGAGAGAGATATATAGGAGATGGGGTGGGACTGGGGGGAAGATAGCTTGGAAGGTGATAGGTAGAGGCAGGTGGGGGGTGATGATGATAGACAGGAGTGGAGGGTGGAGCAGATAGGTGGGAAAGAAGGTTGAGAGGTGGGACAGCTCAAAGGGTGGTGTCGAGTTGGAGGGTTGGATCTGGGATGATGGGAGAAGGGGCGATGAGGAAATGGGTAAAATCAACATTGTGACTGTGTGGTTGGAAGATTCCAAGGTGGAAGATGAGACGTTCTTCCTCCAGATATCGGTGGCTAGGATTTGGTGGTGGAGGAGGCCCAGGACTTTCATGTTTTTGGCAGAGTTGGAGGGCTAGTTGAAGTGATCGGCCACAGGGTGATGGGGTTGTTTATTGCGTGTGTTCCAGAGGTATTCTCGGAAATGTTTCACAAGTTGGCGTCCTGTCTCACCAACGTAGAGGAGACTACATCGAGAGCAACAGACACAGTAGATGAGATATTTGGATGTGTGGGATTTACACCACTTGCAGCAGCAAGGGAACATGCCAGGAGTGGAGGGTGGGTTGGCAGGTGGTGTGGACTTAACGAGGGAGTGCAGAGGGAATGGTCTCTGTGGAATGCTGGAAGAGGTGGGGAGGGAATTATATCTCTGGTGGTGGGTTCTGACTATAGGTGGCGGAAATGGTAGAGAATAATGCATTGTGTCTGGAGATTGGTGTGGTGGAAGGGATAGTGTTTTTACAGGAGGGGTGGTGGGAGGAGGTGTAGTCCAGGTAGCTGTGGGATTCGGTGGGTTTGAAGTAGATGTCAGCGTTGAGTCAGTTGCCAGAAATGGAGTCGGAGAGGCTGAGGAAGAGGAGGGAAGTGTCCGAGATGGTCCAGGTGAACTTGAGGTCAGGGTGGAAGGTGTTCGTGAAGTTGATAACTACCCCAAACAACCCATTGTCTGCACCTGCGCCTGCCACACCAAACATATCTCTTTATACTTTGACACCATCCTGTCCCCCTTGGTCTAGGACTCCCCACATACATTCGGGATACCACCTTCGCCCTCCACCTCCTCCATGACTTTTGTTTCCCTGGTGCCCAAAGCCTCATCTTCACCAAAGACATTCAGTTCCTCTACATGTCCATCCGCCATGATGAAGGCCTCTAAGCCCTCCGTTGCTTCCTCTGCCGCCGACCCAAACAGTACCCTTCCACTGACACACTCATTTGATTGGCTGAACTCGTCCTCACCCGTAACAATTTCTCCTTCGAACCCTGCCACTGCCTTCAGACCAAAGGGGTAGTTATGGGCACCTACATGGGCCCTAACTATGTCTGCCTTTTTATTGAATATGTGGAACAGTCTATCTTCCGTATTTACAATGGCACCATCCCCCACTTTCACCTCCGCTACATCAATGACTGCATTGGCACCACCTTGTGCTCCCACAACGAGGTTGAACACTTCATCAACTTCATGAACACCTTCCACCCTGACCTCAAGTTCACCTGGACTATCTTGGACACCTCCCTCCACTTCCGAGACCTCTCCATCTCCATTTCCAGCGACTGACTCAACACTGACATCTATTTCAAACTTACTGACTCCCACAGCTACCAGACCTACACATCCCCACCTCCACCTTCCACCTCCCCCCTCCCCAAACCACTATCCGTTACTTCCAATTCCTCTGTCCCGCCACATCTGTTCCCAGGAGGAGCAATTCCACTCCTGAACATCCCAAATGGCCTCCTACTTTAAGGATCATAATTTCCCTCCCACATGATCCACAATGCCCTCCAGTGCATCTCCTCCACTTCACACACCTCCTTGAACCCCACCCCTAGTCCTCACCTTCAACCCCACCAATATCCGGATACAGCACATCATCCTCCACCATTTCTGCCACCTACAGTCAGACCCTACCACAAGAGATATATTTCTCTCCCCACCCCTATCAGCATTCCACAGAGACCAGCTCCCTACCTCACCCCCCGCCCCAGCCTCCTCCACCCCACATTTCTAAAGAAGGCTTATGGCCGAAACATCGAGTCTTCAGCTCCTCAGATACTGCCTGACCTGCTGTGCTTTTCCAGCGCTCCACTTTTCGACTCACATATCATATCTGTTCATTTTGATTAGTGCATTTCAACGGCAAGTCTCTTCAGTTCCCAGAAAACTGAAACAAAAGTTAAGATAGTTGAATTGGCCTCGGGACATTTCCCAGCTTACTGGTAACCAATATTCTCTGTGTTACACATCAAGTCATTTGTTGGTAAACTGATCTGAATCATAATTCAGTTTTCCCTTCTATAGCATCCAACCAGCTACGTACAACTAAATACCGAGATACCCTGCCTCTTTCAAGGCTAAAGCCTTGGAAATAGATAGTGAGGACTTTGCCATCAGTGAAATTTACTTACAGTAATCATGCCCAACTAAGTGTCTAATTTTATTTGTGGAAACCTATTCAGTTGAAGCCTACACAATAAACTGTGCTGATTAGGTAGATTATTAAGTGTTTGATTATGATTAAAAGCACTATCAACAAAATGACTAAGCAAGTAAGTTATGAAAAATGTTGGTATAATTTTAAAACGTTATTCTGCAATCAAACTGAATGATTAAATGATCATAATACAGCACCCCATGTTCCAAAGCACTTTTTAATCTATGGGGTTATTTTCCCAGGATTGTGCATATTCCATCATGTTACTTGTACAAGTTTCTGCGAGCTTTTGAGATGGTTTTAACAAGCACTGTTTTGTAAACTGGTACTGGCTGTAAAACCTGCCACATGCACAGGTTAAATTCATCACCATTGAGTTTCCACTAATGGCATTCATTTGCTGACCTTCAGATTGGCTTTAAAACATAAATGGTGCCTTTTGCTGGCAAAGACAGCAATCAGCATGTTTTATAAGAATTAGTATGGAACGTTTGCTTCATTTACCAAGGAATGTAGCACTCTACCCCAAGAAAACTAGCAAATGTGTTTGCATATTTTAAAAATCTTAATCAGTAATTTACGATTAGGTTATTTCAGGGAAGAACATCGACAATGATTGAAAACTTTTTTTTAAAATGGGATCATCTTACTTATTGCTCTATTAATCAAGCTTCACTAATGCATCAAGTGTTTCTTGAAAAAAAATAATAAAAATTACATTTTAAAGTCATGCCCAATTGAGTTTGTTAACAGTAGATTTTGTATTCAGTAACGTGCACTGAGTGGTAGTGGAAACTTAACAGAAGAGCATTTATCAAAATTAATGCAATCGTGGACACAACTTGCACCCAGATCACCAATGGCACTCAAGCAGAAACTCTTAATTCTAACTTTAGTCAACATTTCAATTATTTGGTTCCACAGAGTTTTTGCCTGAAGACTTAACAGATTGATAAAAATTAACCAAGTCATCACTGGCTCTGATGATATATGTACTGTGGCTAACATGACGCAAATGATTGAAATCTTAAACAGAAAGCCACACATGAAAATACTGGTGCTTTTAAGACACATACTTCTCATGTGGGCCTGTCCTATGTTATGTCAGGCAGAAAACGCATACGACTTTAACCAGGTCATCTAGCAGAGGTCACAAACAGAAGGAAAATGCTCCTGCTAAGGTTAAAAACGTCATGAAATTCTGAGCCAACTTATATCATTACCAAGCACACTGGTCATAAAGCTGACAATATGATTTCCTAAAATAGTATGGATGCTTATGATTTCATTCAAAAGACAGTTTATAACAAAAATGTGAAATGAAATAACTTTTAAAAACAAGAAATACACTTTGACTTACAGTTGCGTTTGCTCTAATCAAACATTGCTGGAGCTATTGTTTTTAAATTTTGCATCGTCTCTGTCTCACAACTTACTCCACTGTGTGGTTTTCATTTACACATAATTATCAAACTACAATTTACTATGGCGTCATTAAATAATAATAAAAATATACACAATATTCTACTCACTAAAGCAACAATCTGCTCTAAATACATATATAAACTGTAGAAAGTACCTTCCAAATGTTCCAGGTAGCTGTACAATACTCTGGCCTGAGTCCTTTTGTGCGTTATGTGTGGAGTTGCTGGAATGACCCACAAATAACATTCACGGTAATATCACTGGGAGGAGGGGCTGGGTGTTGGCTTGGAGTGGCATTGCCTCACACAGCTGTCGGCAAATGTTATGCAGGCTGCCATTGAATACCGTGGTTATCATCAGTCAGCAAAGAAGCTCTCATTTCTTGTCAGGAGCTTAAACAGTACGTGCAATGCGCCCAATCTCAGGCACTGAAGCACAACTCACTATCAGTGAACAAAATTTCGAAGCAAACAGTTTCAAATTGATTTGAAGTATGCACTACATTGTCAGTAACAGATTGCATTTTCAGATAAAAAAATTCTTTGAACTGCATCATACTTGTAAACGTGAAATGATCGTTAATAAAATATAATAATTGGTTATCAAAGATATTCAGTTCCATATATCATTGAAAATGTTGCACTGATAATGCTTTTTGTTAGTATTTTCAGAGTTGTTATAGTGCAGAAAGAGGTCATTTAGTCACTATTTTCATACCTTCAGAATAAAACAGGAACACCGGAATTGCCAAACAATGAAAGATCATCCAGTTCACCCTCTATATCTTGGCAGTTGATTTGTACAACATTAATGGAATTGCTAATTATAGCAATAAATCTCCAACAATTCATCCACAACATGTAGAGAGAAGAAAACAAAAACCCCGTGGTGATTGGTTTGAGGAATAGAGTTCATCTGTTCCGTCTAACACTGACCTACCTAACTCATGACACTTAAAATATGTAAGCACAGGCAAATCCAAACCATCTCAATAATATTCACTGAGCAATAACAATGAAATGTGAAAGTCACCAAGTTCCCAAAAGACAATAGGCTACTCTCTGTTTCTCATTTGGAAGTACAATTGGTAATGAGTTTTTTCTAAGGGTCACCATTGCTTCAGGTGAAGCGGACAATGCAGAACCTTCATGGGAGGGCTCAACTGACTGGATGGTCAGTCTGCAATGCAAAGTCACAGCAACAGCATAGGTTCAATTCTGCACTGGCTGAAAAAAAACAACAAGAGCATTAGTTTGGAATAATCAGACTCTTCACACACACATACACACAGCTTGCACTGACAATGACATTCATTTCACTAATCATAATGTCATCACCAGCTGTCCTTTAATTCACAGGGCAGGTCTCAAACTGCAGATTTTTAGGCAAAAGTTATTATTCAAGATGCAGAATCCGGAATGCAAGATTTTCTTTATGCCCTTCTTTCTCTGTTCCCATTCTGCCTCATCATTGAGGCAGTTCTGCTCGGTAAGGTGCAGCATGATGTACTCATTGTCAACACTTTGAATAGTTGTAGCAAGTACCTCTCAATTATTAATATCAATGCTGCTCTACTTCCAAATGCATTTGGGGTACTTTCATCAGCATCTCCAGAAAACCAGCCATTTGGGAGTTGAGAAAACAGGGGCTGATTTTGGTGGCGTTTTTTTTGGGACGGGGGGAAGCGGAGTTGAACACTATTCACCATCTAGACACAACGACCAGTCCCAAGCCACTGAAGTTGATTTTTCAGTTTTAACTGAATGCTTTGTGGACTTGGCTTCAAGAAGAACACAAATGTGTCAATGATTCTCCCACTAAATTC
This sequence comes from Hemiscyllium ocellatum, assembly GCF_020745735.1. Lineage (NCBI taxonomy): Eukaryota > Metazoa > Chordata > Chondrichthyes > Orectolobiformes > Hemiscylliidae > Hemiscyllium > Hemiscyllium ocellatum. Next base: position 42,023,315 of record NC_083408.1, read on the forward strand.
AGAGAAAATGGTGGAGGCACTGTTGGTTAAATTCTTCCAGTACTTTTACATGTTACTGATACACAGTCCAGGTCTCACGACAGTACTGCCCTGTGGTGATATTAAGTTCTGTCTACACTAAGACCCTTGCTGACCTGTGAGAATGACAGCCTGAGAAAGATGGCTGCAAAAGGTATGGGAAGTGATCAGTATATTCCACAGTATCATCTTCAACACAAGAGGGAGATTGAATGTTTGACTGACCAGGTCTGGGTTGATGTATGAGTTTTATTTTGGCAACATTCAAGGACAGGCCTTTTCAGGACAATTGCAGAAATCCAGAGTGGCTTATAAACCTGGTGGAGGATGAGCAACAATTGTCATCTCGCAGAGATCATGCATATCTCAGGTGGTCAGTTTGCTATTAGCGTAGGGACAACTGAAGTTAAAGAGCTTTCCATCTAGCCCACAACTAATACACACATTATAGGACTGTTTCTCTTTGACGAGGTGAGCAGCCAAATGCCAGGTAAATACCATGGGGATTATCACACAGCCTTGCTGGACATTGATGCAGATGTTGAAGGGGTCTGCTTTGGATCTCCCAGTCAAGATAGCTGAAGTCATATCATCACAGAGCATGGAATTGTGGGATTGTGAAGATGTTTGGTTGGGCATCCACATCTTTGGAGTATAATCCACAGAGCTTACTGAATTTTGAATGCTTTGATTGGGTTGATGAATGCAACCAAGAATTCCTGGTGCTGTTCTTGGCATTTTACTTGGAGTTTCCTGGCAACAAGACATATCAAAGGTTCATCTGGAAGGCCTAAAAGTACATTTCATCTCTGTCAAGGTTTGGTCAGCCATAGGAAGTAGGCAATTCAGGTGAATTTGTAAACGGGGATAACAGAGAAATCCCAAGAGTTTCTGAGTGATAATCTCTCTTCTTGAAAAGAGTGACTTCTGTAGCAATGCTCAAATTCTTTACTCTGCTACATCGGCAGGGTGAGTGCATGGAGTCTCTCTATGACCAAAGACCTAAAATAGAATACAATCATAGTCATAGGCTTTGGTATTTTTCTTTGGCTTGAGTTCTTGGTGCATCTCTCCTTCTGATAATAGTTTACCCATGATTCTATTACTGGGGACTGAAACATAGTCTGGAGAGCATCAGCTGCTACTATACATTCACAGGAAATTTCTTGTTGGAAATTTTCTTTTGTGAATTGACAAATGGCATCACCATCTTGAAACACAAGGACAGCACCCTGTGCAAAGGGAGTTTTGACTATTTCATCTCAGTCCATAGATTTCCCCAATGACTTGAAAAAGGTTTTGCATGCCATGAATTGGCAATAGGCACCTAAACTTTGTGATACAGTGAGTAATGGTCCTGTTATGCCATGTTCCAAGTTCAAGTCCCACTCCAAGACCTGACGACCAAGGAAGGTCCATTCATCGCAAAGCCAAGCAGTTTGAGGATCAACCAGCAAAACCTCTGAACACATACCAATGATAGGTTGCAAGAGAAGGAGAAATTCCTGGTTAGTTGTGTGATGGACAGAAAATTGGTGCATCTATCACAATATTTTTATAAAAGCACATGTTGCCACAGTCACATGCACTGTGCAATGCCACCTGATAAACCTTGGACAGTATCCTACCTCATCTTGCAGAAAAAAATGTAGATGTTCTTCATTACAAAAATACTGTAACTATGTTAAATGAACCCCATTTACAAACTGATTTATCAAGCCTATTTGTTAATGTTTTCAAATAAATGGCAACAAACCAAACTATAATTCTGATAAATGTGACATAGTCGTATAAAGGAAAAGTATTTGTGACTTTTATATTCTGAAACTTCTGACAGGACGTAAGTGATGACAAACATTCATGTAAGTTGATGGAACACGTTATGTTCTTAGATATGCCCTTATTGCCCAGTAACTAATTCGATGACAGCATAATCAGTAACAGAACACTTCATGATCAGGGATGGATATCATGATTTTTGCACATGTTCCTATAAAATGTCTTTTTTAATGCTTTTTCAAAAGCAATTTGCAACACTTGTTGAGACAAGATGAGATATAACACATGAAGCTGTTTTACATCAGATCACAAGTAAACATACGAGTAATATCATCAAGCATTCTGTTTACCTGAAGCTCACTTCCCTCCTCAAAAAAAAATCCCAAGGCCATTTTTCAAGTGCCCAACTGAGCATAAAGTCATTGCTGCAGGTCAGCCACACATTATAGAAAATGCCCAGTGTTCATTTCTATTCATTGCCATCAAAAGAGTTGAGTAGGTTCTGGACAGCAGATTTTTTCACAGAGTCAAGAGAGTGATGCTGGAAAAACACAGCAGGTCAGGCACCATCCAAGGAGCAGGAGAATCAATGTTTCGGGCATAAGCCCTTCATCAGGAATGAGGCTTGTGGGCCGGGGGACTGAGAGATAAATAGAAGGGGGTGGGGCTGGGAGGAAAGTGGCTGGGAATGCGATAGGTAGATGAAGGCGAGGGAGAAGGTGATTTGTCGGAGAGGAGGGTGGAGTGGATAGATGGGAAAGAAGATGGACAGGTCAAGAGGGTGGTGCCGAGTTTGGAAGCTTGGGACTGGGATAAGGTAGGGGGAGGGGAAATGAGGAAACTGGTGAAATCCACATTAATTCTATGTGATTTTAGGGTCACAAAGCAGAAGATGAGGTGTTCTTCCTCCATGTGTCAGGTGGTTAGGATTTGGCGATAGCTGAGGCCCGGGACCTGCATATCCTTCATGGATTGGGAAGGGGAATTGAAGTGTCCGGCGATGGGGTTGGTTGGTGCAGGTGTCCCAGAGATGACTCTGATCTCCCGCATTTGCAGTCCTCACTTTCTCCTAGCTTTTTTCACAAAGTTAAGTTAATGCTTCAGCAGCCAACTCAAAATCACCCATGATTTTCTTGTCTCTTTCATGAGCTGACTTGCTTTGGGTGACATCTTTCCTTTCCAGAGGATTTCTAACTGTAGAAAAAAAAGTTTTGTGACAGAACTGAATACTGTGTAGCTGTATAACAGGCAGCTAAAGCAATACTACTCAAAGGGAATTTCCAACCGAGACTCCTGTTGGTTGACATGATTGTCCATCTGCTCCTTATCTCTGACTTCTCGATTGGCAGAACTGACCATCTCTCTGAACACACCCCACTGCCAAAACACTTCTTCCTCAACTTTTGAAGGAATATCAAGTCCATGTGTCATACAGCACAGTAGAGGACCATAGCAAGTTTTGAGAAGATTTGTAGCTCAGGTTGAGGTTCAGGATGTAGGTTTTCTTTCTTAACCGTTGAGGTTCATTTCCAGACGTTTCGTCACCCTACTAGGTAACATCTTCAGGGGGCCTCCGGGCAAAGCACTGCTGATAATTCCTGCTTTAGATTTATATCTTTGGTTTTCTTTGGGTTGGTGATGTCATCTCCTGTGGAGATGTCATTTCCTGTGTGATGTTATTTCCTGTTCTTTTTCTCAGAGGGTGGTAGATGGGGGTCTAACTCAATGTGTTTGTTGATAGAGTTCTTGTTGGAATGCCATACCTCTAGGAGTTCTTGTGCATGTCTCTGTTTGGCTTGTCCTAGGATGGATGTGTTGATCCAGTCGAAGTGATGTCCTTCCTTATCTGTACGTAAGGATACTAATAAGGGAGGGTCATGTCGTTTTGTGGCTAGTTGATGTTCATGTATCCTAGTGGCTAGTTTTCTGCCTGTTTGTCCAATGTAGTGTTAGTTACAGTTCTTGCAAGGTATTTTGTAAATGACGTTATTTTGCTTATTGTCTGTATAGGGTCTTTCAAGTTCATTAGCTGCTGCTTTAGTGCCATCTGCCGATTGAGCCTGCACCATCCTCAAATCCCTCCTAAACATCCTGCTCTTCTCCTTAAAATTACGCCCCTTTGTTACTGACCTTGTTATTTACATTTCAGTTATTCTCAAAAAAGATGAGACAAGTCAGGGTAACGGACTGGAATGACAAAACTAGACCTCATCATAGCAGCTATATCCTTCCTCAAACAGCATGTCCAACTCTCATATGTAACTGTAATCCGATCAGTTCTATTCAAGCCTGTCTGAATTCCAAAACCTTGCTATGAAGAAACCAAAAACCTGTGACACAACAGTCCCTCCATCCAACAAGAAGCCCTGTGCACTCTGAATCAAATGAACTATGATATCCATCTCCCGTGTACTGTTTATGTTGTTGGATTAACACATCTTCAAGGATCCTATTAACTGCCTTTCTAACTTGTCAGCTCACCTGCTGTAAAAATGCACATTTCAGATTTTTATGTGTCAAAACCAACATCGGCTAGAAAGCAGTGCTGCTCAGATTGTAAAAGGGAAGAAGAATATTCTGCTTGGATAGGAGTGAAGATATCGGGAGGGAAGGCCAGGAATACTCGGTAGTGAGGCACAACTAAAAGGACCTTAGAGATCTTCAGATCCTGTCATAGTAGGGTGGCTACTAGCAGAGGCAATAGAATAGCCAGCACAAACAATGGACCCTAGCCAAACAACCTGGCGCATGCCCACACAAAAATAGTTAGAAGTTTAAGGCCTGCCAAATAAGCATGGGACAGAGAAATTCTGCAACTACATTAATTATTTGATATTTAAGTAACTACTAATAATAACTGTACTATTAATTACACATGTAGGACAATAACCAACATATAGAGTCCAGTGCAGATCTGTTCTGAAAGGATTCTGAATGACTGGCATCACCATTCATTCAAGTAAAATGTCTAAAAATAAATTTTAGTAAACATTAGTTAGGCTCTGGCTGGTGCATTGTGTTCAACTTCAGACAACACGCTCCAGAAAGCTTGTAGAAGCTTTGCAGATTTCACGAGAACAGCTCGAGGGACAAGGGATAACTAAGCATTTAGACAATCGAAGCTGAAGTTGTTCTCCACTGAACAGAGAAAAGATGTGATTTGATAAAGACAGTTAAAAAGCATGAGGCTTTTAGATAGAGCAAGTAAAGTGAAACTAATCTCAGTGACTGAATGGCCAATAATGGGTGGGGGGGGTGGTTGGTGATTGGTAGAGCAAACCGATGATAGAAGGAAAAAAATGACTTTACTCCATGAAAGATTACACCTTGGAGCACTGAACTATCATCATGGTTGCTGCAGACACATACGTAGCCTTCAACAAAAGAAAGGATAAATACTGAAGGATTTTAAAAATTGCCAAGTTGAACAGGGGAAGTCAGGGAATGAAACAAAAGTGCAGATTTAATGAGCCAAATAGCCCACTTGTGTTTTGCAGTATTTTATGAAAAGCAATTTAGTCATGAGCAAATCATTCAGACTTTCCCATCAGTTTAATAACGGACATATTCGACTGTTGCTCGTTGTATTAATCGCAATGAATCATGAACTATTTAAACACTAGAAAAATAGTTAAACATATCACAGTCCTCCCACAGTCCAAAGACATGCAGTTTAGGTGGAATGGCCATTCTACATTGCCCATAGTGTCTTGGGATTTGTAGGTTAAGCGGGGTTAACCATGGGAAATGCTGGGTTACAGGGATAAGGTAGTGGGATGGGTCTGGGTGGACGGCCCTTCAGAGAATCAGTGTGAACCTTATGGGCTGAATGGACTGTTTCCACACTGTAGCGATTCTATGAAATACAGCATGGCTATGTCAATCAATGCTTTCTTTGAACTTTGCAACAGAAATGAGTTACAACAGATCTTGTTTCCCCTAGATAAATAATACTGAAGGTGGATTTGAGCTACGCCAATTTCCTTTGGGGCTGGTAAGCTTCCCTGGTCTGAGGGGAACAGGAAGCTGAAGGAAGGCGGGAACAATGGACTGGACCAGGGCTGATTCCCTCCACATTCCCTGGTTTATCTATCAACCACCCAGAGATTTCCAGTCATTGGACTCGACTGACAACACCAGCCCTCCACCCCACCCACATACACATACTCTGATGTGGCACCTCCCCAACTGCCACTTGGAGCAATTCGACTCTGAGCAGCTGCCTATCTGACTGACAACAGTCAGAAAATAGACACAAAAATAAAAGCAAGCCCTGACATTAAATCTGACAGGAGATCCAAAATTTGTTCACCCCATTCAATCTAGGTTGGCAGCTTTTTTCAGGGCCAAATGCAAATTATATCCACGAGTTTAGCCTAATGTTAATGCCAGCAGTCAGTTTTATATATTCCATCATTTTGGACAAATACATCAAAGAAATGAATGGAATACTGCACTTCAGGTGCCCCACATAGCACTAGCTCCAACCACCTAGTTAGAACAGACCTTACTGATTCTTAATCAAATTCATTTGCAGGCAAGGTCAGTTAATAAATAGCAAGACCATAACATCACAAGGAGGTTTATGCTGTTTTGAAGTATTTTATTCCCAGTGGAACAACTTTAAACCAAATCTGCCTTGCTGCAAATCACTCGTATTAAAAGGTGCATCATTAAATTGTGTGCCATGATGCCAAGTTACTACTGTGCTGCTTAGTATCAGTGAACTGGATAACACTTCTAATTAGTCATGAAGATGTACAGCATAGAAACAGATCCTTCGGTCCAACTCATCCATGCTAACAAGATCTCCTAAATAAATCTAGCCCCATTTGCCAGCATTTTGCCCATATCCCTCTAAATCCTTCCTATTCATATACCCATCCATGTGCCTTTTAAATGTTGCAATTGTACCAGTCTCCACCAATTCCTCTAGCAGCGCATTCCATACACGTACCACTCTCTTTGTAAACAAATTGCCCCTTAGGTCCTTTTTAAATCTTTCCCCTCTCAGCCTAAACCTATGCCCTCTAGTTTTGGACTCCCCCACCCCAGGAAAAATACCTTCTTTATTTACCCCATCCATGCTCCTCATGATTTTATAAACCTCGACAAGGTCACCCCTCAGGCTTCAATTCTCCAGGGAAAACAGCCCCAGCCTATTCAATCTCCCCCTTTAGCTCAAACCGTCCACCCCTGGCAACATCCTTGTCAATCTGTTCTGAGCCCTTTCAAGTTTCACAACATCCTACAAAAAGCAGGGAGACCAAAATTGCATGCAGTATTCCGAAAGTGGCACCGCCTTTGTCTGTCTTTCTCATTTTTAAAGTGCCGTTGTTTTGATAATTTTTTTCCCTCCAAACTTCCAAAGTTCCAACAGCTTATAAATCAGTAATTAGTGCTCCTAGAATTCAAGGAAATCAGCTCCAACACTGAAAATACCTCAAAAAAGTGAGCAGCTCTTAAACCACAATTTATCCCCATCCTCCATCTTGGATTACCCAGAATTATTATTAGTGAAAAATTATAATGCTGCTAACTCATTTGCAACCACTATGAGGTTTTGCAACTGGAACTTATTTGTGGCAAAATGTGCAATTCTTCATTAAGAACAGCAAAAACATCTCATAAATCTGAGTTACAATAATGAGTTACCTGCTCTAAGGATAAGATTAACAGATGGAAAATAAACTTATTCCTCATTGTCACTGTCAGGGTTTTATTAATAGATGAACAGTGGGAGATTGGTGGCGCAAGAGAAATGCTTTAATGATTAAAGCATCCAAGTCATGAATGAGAAATCGTTATTAATACATGAACACACACCCTCATCCATGCACAAGACCAACAACCTCAACAATTTTTTTCTGCACCTCAACCATCTCTCCCCCAACAAATGTGGTGTTATAAAAGCATGCAGGGAACTCCAAACTTTTCCAAGTGGACAAACTGACATAAAGGAAAAGCAGAATTAAAAATATCAACTAGGATAAAACATGCAGTGAAGCTTGTAAATACTGACACACTCCCTGTGCACTGTAAAAACCTTTTAAGTCGCTAAAGTTGACATGAGCAGCCTATGAAAAGTGGATTACCGTAGTTAACCGTTGTTAAAAACAAAAGTCATTTGGTACTAAACATGAAAATCCATTAAGACAGAGAATTCAGATTCTAGATATTGTGAAGTGACATTGTACCAGACAGAAACCTAATGAGCTCACAAATGTTCAACTGCCCAGATCCCCTGTCTCAAAGCCTATGCCCCAATGCAACAAGCTGCAGAGATATTATCTAAATTACTCCATGCTCCTGGCATCAACTGAAATATAGTAGCAATGTGGGAATGCATTTCACAACTTCAGTTGCTGATTGTTTCACAAAGTGTAATGGCTGCTCCTGTACAGCTTGGGGAATTTGTATTTGCATTCGGGGCATATTATGTTGACTGGTTATTAAATTCCAAACTATTACTCTGAGGCCAAAGGACACAGCATAGGGTCATCCCTAAATAAGGACTAAATGAAGGAAATCAGCCCCCGCACTGGGATTGTGAGATCAGTTGTTCTTTTCCCATCAGCTGGTTTAAGAGGAATTTTAACTTGATAGTTTGCATGCATAAACACAACCAAAACAAATATGCACACAATTTTAGCACTGACTAAAGTCATTATATTTAGATAGCTACCTCAGCAAAAACAACAACTGCAATGTACGGCTAATCCCTTCTAGAAATATCATTCCCCATGTGAAGATTAGTGAATCTGAAGTTAGGTGCAATTTCCCTTTCCAACTCGGAAAACAAATGTTGGGATAATTTCTTATCCCCTCCTGGGACAGTCACAGGCTCTTTTCCACCATGGTGCCTGTTATTAGACTGGAGAGTGGGTTGGGTTTCCTTTCCGTGGCCATGGTCAGACATGGTTGAGACAGGGGCTGCTTGATTGCCAGGGTATAGTTTGTTCTAGTCTGTTTAGCCAATTGAAGCCATTACTGTGACCGCTGGTGTATTCATTCAACTGCAGAAACTGACAAGGAGCTGGCAAGGTTGGGGATGGGCTGCTTCTCCCTTCAGAGACAGACTAGGAGGTCTACCCTGACATTGTGAGACTGGAAAGCCACCCTCCTAGACCCAGCAGGGATGGAGGCTGAGAATGTGAGCAATGGCTGCAATGCAGAGAAAGGTTCAATGACCTTATTTGCTCTAGCAAACAAAGTGAAGGCAGGCCCTTGGGTGTTCAACTTTTGGCAGACACTCCAGCTCAACAGGCTAAAGATGCAAGCTGCTCCTGAACATGGGAGGGATGTGTGCCTGAGATATCTATTAACATCTCAGCAAGATGGGCGGCATGGTGACACAGTGCTTAGCACTGCTGTCTCACAGCGCCTGAGACCCGGGTTCAATTCCCGACTCAGTCGACTGACTGTTGTGGAGTTTGCACATTCTCCCTGTGTCTGCGTGGGTTTCCTCCGGGTGCTCCGGTTTCCTCCCACAGTCCAAAGATGTGTGGGTCAGGTGAATTGGCCATGCTAAATTGCCCGTAGTGTTAGGTAAGGGGTAAATGTACAGGTTTGGGTGGGTGCGCTTCGGCGGGTCGGTGTGGACTTGTTGGGCCGAAGGGCCTGTTTCCACACTGTAAGTAATCTAATCTCATCTAATCAAAAGATTCAGAGTCATCGTGCTACTGAAGACCAGCCAGACTGATACATGTCGCTTCTGATGTCAATGACCACAGAGGGCAGCACTGTGCAAGAAGCTGTGTGCATTTTGTGCTTCACCTTGATCACCCACACTTGTCTGAATGTTATGCAAACCAGCACAATGCATAAAACCAGCAGAAGAATGTACAAGGATGACGGAGTTGCGTCAGCTTCCAGGAAATATGCTGGAACAGGATGTCTCCGTTCAATTCCCACCTGCTCCAGGATGTGTGTAATAACTTCTCTGAACAGGTTGATTAAAAATAACTACACATTCAGGAAGCTACTGTAGTAGTCACAGAACTCCTCAATGTCATGGTAATGTTCGCTGTGGAAATGCACATCCTTTCTGTTTTTGAATCTGACTGGGCAGTCACTGGGTGCCTTGGTGACCAAATGGGTGCAATTAATGATGGTCTGCACTTGGAAAACTCAAATGACTCTTTTATGCCTGGAAGGCCCCAAAAGCTTTGAGGTGAATGCAATGTCCAGCTCTCTTAAATGGGATATCACTGACCTGAGAGATTCTGTGGTAAGAAGGTGGTCATGACAAGGTCCACAGCTGATTCTCTGAAGGCCCCGTAGGTCATTAAAGCTGCAGGCGATTGGAAGATTACTGGCAGGGCATGGCCAGAGGGGTTGAGAGGTCTGCAGCTTTTGGTCATCATTTATATATAATGCAAAGGAACATTTGGCCTGTAATCTTCTATGCTATGTCATTTCAAGTAGTCATCTAAATACTTCTTAAGAGTTGGGATAGTTCCTACTCTTTCAGTAGTGAATTCCAGATACCTAATCCTCTGGGTGAAAAATGTTTTTCCTTAAATCCTCAAAACTTCCTAACCTTTATCTTAAACCTACACTCCATGGCTAGTTATCCCTCCACTAAAGGGAAATGTTCCTCAATATCTATCTGATCTATGCTCCTCATAATTTTGTGCACCTTAATCAGATGTGCCCTCAACCTTTCTCTACTCTATGGAAAAAACCCCACGCTATCCAGTCTCTCTTAATAGCGGAATCACTGTAGCCTGGACACTGTACTGGAGAGTCGAGAGTATAATGCTGGAAAAGCACAGCCAGTCAGACAGCATCCGAGGAGTAGGAGAATCGATGTTTCGGGCATAAGCCCTTCATCAGGAATGTACTGGAGAGGTAAGCAGAGGAGATTTGCCTGGACAATCACATCCTTCCCATCATGAGGCGACCAGAACTGCACACAGTACTCCAGCTGTGGCCCTAGCAAGAGTTATACAGCTCCTTTGCTTGTATTCACAAAGGCAAACATCCCAGAAGCCTTCTTAATCACTTATACACCTGCCCTGCTGTCCTCAAGGATCTATGAGCAATCAGACCATATTCCCTCTAATTGTCAATAGTTGCCAGTGACATAATATCCATTTTGCACTTCCTTGCTTTGTTCGCACCCCCCTCCAAAATGCATTACCTCACACTTATCAGAATTACACTCCACCTGCCAGCGTTCTGTCCAGATGACCAGTCCATCCATATCATCCAGCAGTGACCAGTCCATCCATATCATCCAGCAGTGACCAGTCCATCCATATCATCCAGCAGTCTAAGGCTTTCCTCCTCATTGTTGGCCACACCACCAATTTTTTTGATTTCTGCAAAGTTATTGAGTAAATCTCTTACAGTGTCTAAATCATTAATGTGCACACCAAATAACAAGGGACCCAGACTGAACCTCAGGGTAGCCACTGGGCATGGGTTTCTAATCCCAAAAATACCCTTCGACTGGCACACTCTTTCTCCTGCCACTAAACCATTTTAGGATCTAACTTGCTAAACTGCCCTCATTTGCATGAGTTCTTACCTTCTTGACCCATCACCCTTGTCAAAATCTTGCTGAACCCCACGCAGTCCATCATTTGCAGGTAGCCTCCCATTAGTGCCAAGAAACTTTGCCCCTTCCTCTAATGCACCTGCAATGCCAGAAGAGTGACCAGTGAACACCCAATGGAAATGTGTGCCAGTAGCTTAATGTTCCTTTCAGTCGTTCTCCCTCTCATGGGGCCTCCTAATTTCTTGGTGCATCAATGACTAGTTTCCCGCTAAATGGTAACCTCGATGTGCTTAGGCTACCCCCTTAGCAACAGCCCATGTACCCCACCAAAATCTCAACCTGGTTTCTTCAAGCTTTCAATTAACTCTTTAGCTGACTTAATTGGGCAATTCACAAATCAGACTGATTCTCGGGGTCAGCATTTCCTTGTCCTGATGAAGTTCATCAGTGGGGGCGAACATAAGCAGGGAAATGCTACACTGGACAGCAACGTTATCGTCAGTGCCTGCCCACCTAATAATTTAGCAGGAGAATTCTGAACTTCTCATTTCAATTGAGCTTGAAAAACACACACATAAATCATTTAACTAATGCTGACAATATGGAAACAAAGATCTGGACAAAACATATCCATCCTTGGAATAAGTCGTTACATGTTTGTGGAAAAACAATTTCTGAACCAGCTCATTATTTGGTTCCAAAACTCCACATCTGACCAAAATAATTGGAAAAAAAAAGAACTGTGGGTGGTGCAGATCTGAAACAAGAACAGAAACTGCTGGAGAAAGTCAACAGGTCTGGCAGTATCTACGGAGAAAAAGCAGAGGTACTGTTTCAAGTCCAATGACCCTTCTTCAGAGCAGTTCTGTTCAGACCTGCTGAGTTTCTCCCACAATTTCTATTTTGCTGCCAACAACTGACTAACCTGACTGCTTCCTGTCAAACGGCAAGGGGTCACTTTGGTTTGTTTTGAGCCATGGTGCTGATATAATATTGTGCTATCGTCTGGGCAAGCATTTCCATTCCAGTTATTCACAATGCTACTGAAAAAATACTAAGGACATGATTTATTAGAGCAATGTAACAAAAAGAATGTGCTGCTCTGATGATAATGTATCAGGGAAATGTTTGAGACAATTTATCTCTACTAAGCTAATGTCAAATCAAGTGATTTCTAGACGTCTATGATGCCTTTAGCCTTCACCTAGGATCACCTCTCACTCAGATGTGGATCGACTGAACTTTGTGGTGAAGTTGAATCTTTTGGCCCCTCTGCCAAACACCTGCTCCCTGGATATTTCTTCAACTGTAAGATTTTTCTCTGCAGATGCATCAGCAGATTGCCTATGGAATGGGGTCAGATTACAAAAATGTGCCTTGCCTCTCCCTAATGGCAGAAGTTGACCACGAACTTTTAACTCCTCTAAATCTTAATGCCAATCTTACTATTGTGCTTTCAAACTATGAAGAAATTTCCCTGGAGTTAGATGCAAAGTTAAAAAAATTCTGGAACTGAAACCATTAAAATTCCAACCATTGAACCATTGAAACCATTGAAACCAAAAATTCTGGAACCATTAATAGTAACCTCAAACCTATTGAATGTCATGGAAACCCACCTGGTTCACGAAGGTCCAGGGAAGGAAATCTACCATCCTTACTCATTGTGGCAGACATGTGACTCCAGACCCATAGCAATACAACAGACTCTTAACTGCTCTCACGTGCAATTGGGAATGGGCAACAAATGTTGACCTTGTCAATGACACCTACATCCCATGACAGAATAATTAAAAATAATTAAACCACTAGCAATTCTGGCACAATGTCGTAATGGCAGGTTTCACAAGACAAGTAATTGCTCATTTATTATGAATGTAAATTATACGATTATAATTAGATCCCTATCTGTACAACAATAATTTAAGGGCAAACTGCTGTTTTAAATGCCTTGGAGTTAGGCATAGTGCAAAAAAATCAAACTTGGCACAGACTATCACAAGTTGCTAATAGACCAAACCATACTTGTGATTTTCTCAGCTTCATAATTCTCACTCGACTGCATCCAGGCGGAGGTACTGACTGAAACTAAGAATCAATAAGTACAGGAAAAGTTGAAAGCACATCAACTCTGGTTACCCACACACCAGACGCATCTCGTCATGCTGCAATTCTGAAGTGTCAGCATGCGTTCCTTCACCTTTGCGGGAGCAGATGGTACCCCAGGACATGTACAATGCAAGTGTTAAAGCAGCGAGTGCATGAACTATTGAAGCATCTCTCAGCTGAGAACTGTGGGACAAGCATGTGCCCATTTCATCCTTGGCAGCAGATCTAGGCAGAACACATCTACCAAATCCCAATGTGCTCCCAAAGCTGAACACTGAAAGCTTTAACATTGGCAGGATCACCTCAGTTCAGCAGAGGAGAGAGGAATACCTCTGAACAAAGGGAAAAATTATACATTGGACTTCTTCAATATCACCCAGGCATTTCACCATGTGGACAGATACAGTCTGGACAAAACTGGCTGTCAAAGCTCCTCAATGAGATCTCCTCTTCCTATGACAAAATAATGGATAAGGTCAGCTATAGGAGGACAACGTCAGAACCCTTTGTGAGCTGCACTGGGATCTACACTTTGATTAATTCTCTTCTGTGCTGCTGTCATATATCTTAGCCTAGTGACAGAAGGTGTCTACTTACTTTTCAGAAATAAAGGAAAGTTGTTTCCCACCTGAGATCCAAGGCAATAATGGGGCAAATTCTCATCAGATTCTACTACCACCACTGCCACACACCCACCAATCTCTGCATAAAGGAACTACCTCTGACATCTCCCCTATACCTTCCTCCAATCACCTTAAAATTATGACCCCTTATGACAGCCATTTCTGCCCTGGGGAAATGTCTCTGGTTACCTATTCTACCTACACCTCTCATTACCTTGTACATCTCTATCAAGTCACCTCTCTTCCTTCTTCTCTCCAGTGTGAAAAGCCCGAGCTCAGTCAACCTCTCTTCATAAGCCAAGCCCTCCAATCCAGGCAGCATCCTGGTAAGTCTCCTCTGCATCCCCTCTAAAGCATCTACATCCTTTCTGTAATGAGGTAACCAGAACTGAACACAATAGTCCAAGTGCAGTCTAACCAGGGTTTTATAGAACTGCAGCAAAACTTTGCAGCTCTTAAACTCAATCACCCTGTTGATGAAAGCCATAACACCATATGCCTTCTTAATAACCCTATCAACTTGATTAGCAACTTTATGGGATTTATGTACATGGACCTCAAGATGCCACTGTTCCTCCACACTGTCCTTAACTCTGCGCTCAGCATTCAAATTCAACCTTCCAGCATCAGCATGAGGAAAACAAAAACCACTGTTGAAGATGTTGTTATGCTGCCAGCTGTCACTGTTGGCAGTGTGAGACTGGGGGTTCACGATGGCTTCACATATCAAGGTTCTATAATCACCAGCAATTTGTCACTTCCCAAAGCCAGAACCTCATCTAAGCTCTAAGCTGAAGCTCATAATTAAACCAGAAAATAAAAGAAAATACTGGAAACAAGTAGATTTCCAGTAGACCATTTCGTGAAGTAGATTTCAACATATATGAACACATGTATCTAAAGGCAGTTCTCCTATAACACCACAGTTGCATTCCAGTGAAACCTCGCATAGTAGAAAAATCGCTTCATAAAAATAATGGAGTCTGTGGGAAAACTGGGGTTGTGGCAGACCAGTAAAAAATATGACTCACAATTGCTCAAAAATCACCCAAAAGTCAAACGCAATGTGTAGCACAGCCTGAATGAAGGTTGAAATCATATTAATTAACAAAAGTAAATTAAACACAGTACATTTTAAAAATGTAAGAAAGCTGTTCTCTGTACAGTACCTCTCACAGAAAGCTGCTCTGTCGGCAGCTGACATTGGCGCATGTGTGGTATGGCACCAAGACATTGTAGATGCACAGAACAGCACAGAGACTTCGCTGTGGACATCGGCGCATGTGCAGAACGGTAAGACCATCGGCGCATGTGCAAAATGGCGTGGAGATTTTGGCTCACACATTGGCGCATGCTTAGGGCATTGCACACAAACTAGTCCCTGCTGAAATCACGATATTGTCAATGGAGATAAGCATTCTCCAAAATACTGTTCCCTAATTCTTCAGCAATATTATAGCAAAATTGTGGGGCTGAAACATGCGTTATCCCAGAACTACCTGTTTAACCAGATTCAGCAGAACTCAGGATATGTCAGCAACTTTGGAAGTTTGTGTATTGAACATGAAATAAAAATCACCTCCAGAGGTGTTCCACTAATTTAAACGTTCCATCCTCTGCATGCTAGGATTTAGCTTTTCCATTATGTTCCCAGCTGAAGCTTTTGAGAGAACACTCCAAACAGAGTTAAGATATCTCTAGGCATGGTGAAGGATAGGGAGCAAAAGAGAAAAAAAGGGAGAGGCAAAAAGAGAGAGCAAGAGAATGAGGGAGAGCAGAGGCAAGCATGAGAACGTGAAAGAGAAGGGAGCGAGAGAGAGAGAGAGATAAAGACAGAGAGACAGACAAAAAAATCATAAGGATCAACCATGGATTGTGTTTGGATATATAGAAGATATTTCAACAACAACATGATCAGAAGTGGTCTCCAAATAAATTGTGGCCTTTTTGCGATCAGCTAATGTCACGTGAGAATGTCTTGCAGAAGTGCCATAAATAAAAATAAAAAACTTAAATGCACTCTCTCAAATGAAAGATTTGACACACATTTTTATGTAAACTCACAATGCACTTCGTGCATTACTCAGAATATGAATGTAAAAAGACTCACCAAAATAAATCCTAACTGCAAAAGATTTAGATTTAAAATGGACAGTGGAGCTCAATTTAAAATGCAAAGATGATGAACATTCTTATTGCCCCTCCAGTTTGAATTACCTCAGTTGGTTGAACCGCTGGTTTGCAATTCAAAGTGATGTCAATAGTTTAATTCCTGAGATTACCATGAGGGTCCTACCTTCTTGACCTTGTCACTTGCCTGAGGTATGGGTGATTCTTAGATTAAACCACCACCAGTCATCTCTCTAAAATGAGAAAGCTACCCCATGGTCCTCTGCACTATGGCAGCTTTACCTTCCCCTTTTTTTTTACAACAGTACCACAACGCAATTTAAAATTCAGCATGTCATCCTAACAAAGTTTATTTGTTGCCAAGTTTCTGCTGGCTACTGAGAGGGCTCTCTACTCTAAATGCCAACTTACATTTTTCAGGTCTGACATTAAACCAAGGTCACATCTGCCCTCTTAGGCAGAAATGAACTATTTCACTGCACTATTCTGAAGAACAGTGTCATTGGTTGTTATCCCTGAAACAACAAAAGCAAATTAGCTATCTAATTATTAATTCACCTACTGTTTTGGGATCTTTCTGTGTGGAAACGAGATGCTGTGTTTGCCTAAAATGTAGCAAAAGCAACTACATTACTGCATTCAAAAAATATTTAACTGGCTATCGAGTGCTTTGGTGCTGTAAGTACGAAACCTACTTTCTGAATGCAGACATTTTCTTCCTGCTTTATGTTAACTTCCATTTTGCACCAACTTGTAACACTTTTGCAACTATTGTATTCACCTCCACTTCACATAAAAATGTTGATTCATTCCAAAACGAATGAGTTTTTTTATCTAACTTCTTGAAGAAGGTGCATTTTCTTAAAAGTAATCGGTCAATTAGTCGTAGAATCATTGAGATGTACAGTAAGGAAACAGACCCTTCGGTCCAACCCATCCATGCTGACCAGATATCCCTACCCAATCTAGTCCCACCTGTCAGCACCTGGCCCATATCCCTCCAAACCCTTCCTATTCATATACCCATCCAAAAGCCTCTTAAATGTTGAATTGTACCAGCCTCCACCATTTTCTCTGGCAGCTCATTCCAGACACGTACCACCCTCTGCGTGAAAAGGTTGCCCCTTAGGTCTCTTTTATATCTTTCCATTCTCACCCTAAACCTATGCCCTCTAGTTCTGGACAGCCCGACCCCAGGGAAAAGACTTTGTCTATTTACTCTATCCATGCCCCTCATGATTTTGTAAACATGCTCCAGCCTCTTCAGCCTCTCCCTATATTTGTTCCAACTCACTTAGATAAAATGTCTTTTTTCAAAAATGTAAAGTATATAGCTCCAAGACAGATGCCATCACAGAACTGATGCTGCAATGCCAGAGATAACTTCCATATGAAGTATCATATAAGGCACTCGAAACTAAGTTATTACACCAATCAAGGCAGAAGGGAATGCCCTCACCAACAATGACAGCTCAACCAACAGCAGAAAACCAGTTAATTAGTTGTATATCACATACTGCTCTACAAATGCAATATTCTAAATTTAAAATACTTATGAACTTTATTCTTATGTTTCTTAAAATTTAGATATCTTACTTAAGGAATATTTTACCATATTTTACTTCTGTTTGCTCAATGCTATTTCTTCCACGAAAATAAAGTACTGAGGTAATTGAATCAAAGTTACCGATTACAACAATTATCTGCCGCTACAATGGAATATTTTTCACCCACCCCAAATCCCAGTCCCATGCTGCGCTGTCCTTTCCCAAACCCAGCAGCTGTGAATTGAACCAAGACGGACTTTGTCTTAATATTTTTTTCACTGATGCCTTCTGTTACCAATACAGACGCCATGGTATGGCAATTTAAACACTTTTCGCCGGTGTTCCTTATGAAAAATACAAGTGACAATAAGTTACAATTCTGTTCTCTAATGAATAGAAATTGATCCAAATTTCTTCCGAATATTTTACATTCAGCATAGTTGCCTTTACTAAATAGCACACTACAAATCAAAAGCAAATGCTTTCAAGCATTAAGTTGTTATGCATTTATAAACTTGCCTTCTGATAGCCATGACATTATTTTAGAGTTTCTTTCTGGATTCAGTTTATCAATTTCTTTATTTCACAAACATAAATCTCAGCCCACCGATCTGCAATAACCTGCTAACTTTTAAAAATCAGGACATGATCCCCAAAAATCAGCTGCTAAAAGCCAAAAGTGGTTCATTTCACTTTGCAGGGAGAATATATCATAAATATTTAATCATAACATCAAAGTAATCTTCACAAGCATTCAAAAAGTTAATATTTTTTGCATTATGTTTTCACAACTACAAGCATTTATGTGCAACCTCTAATATAATGAAATATCCTAGCCAATTTGATCAGAATTCACAAAGACAGAAATTACCACAGATCTAAAGAAGAAAATATTAAGATAGATGGTAACTAAAAGTTTTAGGACATGGTGGTTTTCAAGAAGTATCTGAAAAGAAGAGAAGTAGTATAGGGATTTAGATATTTAGTGATGGGGAGGAATCAGGCCACAATAGGATTTGAACACAAGGGTGAGAATTTCAAAATTGGGACGTGAATAGAATTGAATCCCTATAGTGGGAAGCAGGCCATTAAGCCCATCTAGTCCACACCAAACCTCCGAAAAGCATCCCACACCTCCCTATCCTCACAACCACGCATTTACTGTGGCTAATCCACCTAGCCTGCACATCCCTGGACATTATGGGCAATTTAGCTTGGCCAATCTAACTAACCTGCACATCTTTGGATTGTGAGAGGAAAACAATGCATCCCGAGGAAGCCCACGCAGACCGCAGAGAGAATGTACAAACTCTGCAGAGACAGTCAACCGAGGCTGGAATCAAACCCACAACCCTGATGCTGTGCTAACCATGCCCCGCTCCCAGATTGGAAATTAATTCAGGTAACCATGCACAGAGATAATGGGTGAATGGTGAGAGTTAAGATCTGGGCAGTAGAGCTTTAGATGAACTTAAGTTATGGGGGTTGGCATATGGAAGTCAGCTAGAAAGGCACTTAGTAATATCACAGGTTGTGGTTTTGATTGCCCCCTAATGCAAGGTGGATCTGTTTAAAGGTGCTGCACTTTGATATTTGCAGTTGCCTCAGTGAACCATGGATGTGCAAACCACAATCCAGCTCTAACTCATCACCTCAAACCCTGCAACCCATCAGGTAAAAATGACAGGTTACAAGTTCTGGGGTGACTCCTATGGAACCAGGATTCTGGCATTTTTTGACAAGAGTGGAGACAAGTCAGATTTCAGTTTTGCCTTCACAATAGCTCAATTATTCCCCCGATGCTCAATTGTCTTCCCAGTTCATTTCATAACCTTAGGCTGCCCCCGAATGTTTTTGCCAAAGTGTTTTTGTTATGTAGAGAAACATGGTATCTAATTCGCGCACACTGAACAATTGCAAGGATAAATGACTAGCTAAACTATTTTCATAATGTTGGGCAGGCAATAAATATTGGCCTGGATATAGGGAGAAATGGAGAAAAGTGCTGAAGGGGCAAAACAAGATTTCATTTTCACATCTCATGTAAATGACAGCACTTGAGATGGTGCAACACATACTCAATACTTCATTGAACTGTCAACCTGGATCATCCACATTAGTCTTATGAGTAGGACCTGAACCCGCAACTCAGAGCTGGACAGGTTACTAGTAACATCTTATTTACACCTTATACCTTAGTGCACCCAGCCTTTTGATTCTTAGCCACCTGACACTCTGTCTTGCTACTTTCATAATCTTTCTATACTCAAGTTGCCTCCTAATGTGGCACATGTTAGTAAAATCTACAGCTTTGGCAAACACGTTGTATCACAACTGTCCTGTAACAACAGGAATATATTAGAACGTGACCATGGTCAGAAGAGCATTTTAAATGAATGAGTGGAAATCCAGTCAGGATAACAGGAATATGTTGGATTAGACTCACAAAACTATTACTTTTTAATTAAATGAAAGCAGAGGAATATTTCTTAAATAATTTATGATCTTCACAAATCTCACTGATACCTTTTTAATTTTAATGACATTAACACTAGGAATATAATATTTAATATTTGATCTCACCAATTGACATTGTTTGATATTGCTTTGGACTATGACAGTTTCAAAGTCTGAACAGTTATTAAACTGAGAGCCTTTTCATGAATAATCTTATTCAATGTTGTGTCTTGACTGTTGTGATCACCTTTGAAATTTTTGCTTCAAATGTCTATTAATTTCTTAATATAACATTACATCTACAATACAGTGCTCAGTCTTAACGTTGAATGGTGTTACCCCCTCAGATATCATTGTTTTGCAAATTCAGGTATTTTACTTTGAACACTTCTCAAAGTACTCTAAGTTGTTCCAGAGACAGCTTTTGATTACATGTCTCCAACGTAACAGATATTAATGACCAAATTAATGGTTTGTTACTAATCAACAGTCTTATATAAAATGTCTTACTTTGCCTTCAACTGCAAATCTTCAGATTGTCTGAAGAAGACATGCTGTTGAAACTTTCTAATTTACACTATTCAGGACAGAATTGCAAGAATAAAAAATTTCAAAGCGAATTACAATTTATACTACAGGAGAAGCTGATGCTTATTGGTTGCCAAGTGAAACCCTTTTGGTTTACGTGTTACCATGGAGAATGCTCCAGCAGAGTGTTATCCCACAAGTTTTTGTTCAAGCTCAAACAGTTATCTCAACTCTGATTGGTCAAAGCATTTCCACAAGGAATGGACCAGGACACAGTTGTCTCCCAACTTTTCATATAGTTCGAAAGTCTCAATATCTGGACGTGTTCTGTTTGAAAATGACAGGGCCCTGCTTATGAATATATGTAGCTTCTAGCAAGTAGAAGAGAGTCATATCTTGAGATTGTTTCTTTTTTCAGCAATATTGTTTATCACAAAGTTCTGCACCAAGTAATTATTCACATGTTTTTAATTAAGTGCAATGCTTCAGAGCATCTAAATGTCTAATTTTCAAAATCTGCCAAATTGGTTGGTTCTTCACAAAGAAAAAAGATATATTGGCTTAGAGTTATTATTACTGTTTTAAAGTACACTGAGAGAGGAAAGCCAGAAGATGCAAATTTAAATGAATGAAAACTAAATTTAGAACAGATTACCAGATGAAAACATCATTATTCAAAACATAATGATATGTCATGATGGGAGAAACAACTTTCATGATCAACTGTTCATTCATTATCCTGACACATTTATATCTTGTTAAATTATGATGGATATAAGTTACAAACCATTTTTGTCTTGTGCTTTCTTGATTTTTTTCCCTCCTTTGTTCTGTTTTTCTGAACGTTGAATTTCACTAATTCAACCTTTCTTACTATTTTAATCATTAACTTGTTTTGTTTAGATTTTTACTGTTCTCTTTAGTTTTTGTATTCTGCGATTTATCTTCATTTCCCATTTTACTTCAACTGATAAAATTACGACTGTACTTTTAAACTGGTCAGCAGGATTTTAAGACCACATGACTATTCCACTGGGCCCTTGCAGCTAGCAGAGGTATATATAGAGAGATTCAAATTCAGATCTCAGGGAAGAATGTGCACTGTGCAAAACCACTGTGCTAACCACTACTGTCTTCAGCTCATTTCTTGAATGAAACCAACAGATTATATATTGTAGTGTCATAGAGAGGTTATTAAATAGTTTATTTTAAGAAGAGGTACACATCAATAATGTTAGCGATACCATTTTATCTATCAATAAAGTCACCAGCTGAACTACTATTTACCTGATTTAAACAAGTCTTTAGGTTATTTGCTTCAGAAAAATTAATGCCAACATCCATGATCAAGGCAAGCTGCTTCAAACATTATTTGCACAATACACAGATACAAAAGAAACAATAAATGAAACTCGACAGGTCTAGAACCGTTTTTTTGGGGATACTGGCTCATGAGCAGTTAAAACCTTAAATTCTTCTGACCGCTATTTTAAGAAGCAGTAACACATTTATTTTTAAAGAGGTTAGTGGCTCTATTTAAATCACAGAGAAAAGATTTCAGAGCAAAATGTAATTGTATGCATTAAACAGTTAATTTTGAGGTCAGCATGCCTGTAATATTACTTTAATGGTCCTAAACTGACCAGAAAGTTATTTCATAGACAGCAAACTGGCATATTACAAACTTCATTTTAACTTCTGCTGATGCAATAGCTACATATTTGCTCTCCCACCCACTCTGTCACATTGAGATTGTACGAGCTGACACAAGAGGTACAGCACATTTACTTTCAACCTAAAAGTAATTCTAAGATGAAAAAAACGGAGTTCCCCTCTTCTGGCAGCACCATTACAGAAAAGCTGTTCTACTTGATAAGAGGAGGAGATTCACAAGCACACCGAGATAAGAAAACTTCAGAAATAGTAGTTGTCAGTTGTTGACCTGGCTCGACAAATAATCTCAATTTAAAAATTCCATTTATAAATGGGCATTTAATGATTCTAAGAATTTAAGACATTCAAGCAAAATAAAAATATGATTTTAACATCATTTTGCCAACAATATCATCATATTCCACTTGGTAAAAACGTATTTTAAGTTGTATTCAATTTGCAATTCATAACCACATAACAAAGGAAATTGCTCCCTCTATCTTTGCTCTTCCCCAAACTGTTTTAAATGCAATCGTTATTTTATTGGGAGTGAATGTGGTACTGAACATCCAATACAATTGAAAAACAGAACTTGTTCACATTTTGTGTTTTTTCTTTATTTTATTCATTTATGGGATGTGGATATCCTAGCTGGCCAACATTTATTCCCATCCCTAGTTGCCCTTGAGAAGTGAGTTGTCTTCTTGAATCGCTGCAGTCCACCTGATTTGGATTGACTCACAATATCCTGAAATTCCAGGATATTGGCCAGCGAGAGTGAAGGGATAACAATGTCAGTATAGAGTCATAGAGATGTACAGCATGGAAACAGACCCTTCGGTCCAACCCGTCCATGCCGATCAGATATCCTAACCCCATCTAGTCAGCACCCGGCACATATCCCTCCAAACCCTTCCTATTCATATACTCATCCAAATGCCTTTTAAATGTTGCAATTGTACCAGCCTCCACCACTTCCTCTGGCAGCTCATTCCACACACGTACCACCCTCTGTGTGAAAATGTTGCCCCTTAGGTCTCTTTTATATCTTTGCCTCCTCACCCTAAACCTTTGCCCTCTAGTTCTGGACTCCCCCATCCCAGGGAAAAGACTTTGTCTATTTATCCTATCCATGCCCCTCATGATTTTATAAACCTCCATAAGGTTACCCCCTCAGCCTCCGACACTCCAGGGAAAACAGTCCCAGCCTGTTCAGCCTCTCCCTATAGCTCAAATCCTCCAACCCTCGCAACATCCTTGTAAATCTCTTCTGAACCCTTTCAAGTTTCACAATATCTTTCCGATAGGAAGGCACGCAATATTCCAACAGTGGCCTAACCAATGTCCTGTATTGCTGTAACGTGCCCTCTCAACTCTTATACTCAATACTCTGACCAACAAAAGAAAGCATACCAAACGGCTTCTTCACTATCCTATCTACCTGCGATTCCACAGTCGTACTGCTGCTGAGCCAATCTTGACGGTGGACATTGAAATCTCCAACTCAGAGTACATTTTGCATCCTAGCCATCCTCAGTGCTTCCTCTAAGTGTTGTTCAACATGAAGGAGTACTGATTCATTAGCTGAGGGAGGACAGCACATGGTAATCAGCAGGAGGTTTCCTTGTTCATGTTTAACTTGAAGCCAAGAGACTTCATGGGGTCTGGAGTCAATGTTGAGGACTCCCAGAGCAACTCCCTCCTGACTGTATACCACTGTGTATCCACCTCTACTGGGTCTGTCCTGCTAGTGGGACAAGACATATCCAGAGATGATGATGGTGGTGTCTGGGACATTGCCTGTCAGGTATGATTCCATGAGTGTGACTATGTCAGGCTGCTGAGACAGCCCTTCCAATTTTGGCACTGGCCTCAGACATTAGTAAGGAGGATTTTGCAGGGCTGTATCTGCCGTTGTCTCTTCAGGTGCCAAGGTCACTGCCAGATGATCCATCCGATTTCATTTCTTTGAGACTTCATTGCAATTCATACAACTGAAAGAGTTGTGAGGCAATTTCAGAGGTTTGTTTCAGAGTCAAACACATTGCTGTGGGTCTGGAATGGCATGTAGGCCAGACCAGGTAAAGATGGCTGATTTCCTTCCCTGAAGGACATTAATGAACCAGATGGGATTTTCCAACTATTGACAATGGTTGCACCGTCATCAGTTTTGTTTACTAAATTCAAATTCCACCATCATAGTGGGATTCGAACCTGGGTCCCCAGGATATGAACTGAGTTTCTGGAGTAATAGTCATGCAATCATATCACTAGGTCATTGCCTATGCTCACTGGGGAATGCTACAATTTAGAATAGTGAGTGTGAGTTACATTATCATGCTTCATTACATTCACTCCAATCAATTTTCACTTTACACAGGGCAAATTTTGTTTTCACCTTGAGGAAGATGGCTTGCTAACAAAACTTCACTCACCATACAGTCATAGGGTCATAGAGATGTACAGCATGGAAACAGACCCTTCGGTCCAACCCATCCATGCCGACCAGGTATCCCAACCGAATCTAGTCCCACCTGCCAGCACCCGGCCCATATCCCTCCAAACCCTTCCTATTCATACACCCATCCAAATGCCTCTTACATGTTGCAATTGTAACAGCCTCCACCAGGAGGAGCTCTGGCAGCTCATTCCATACACGTATCACCGGCTGTGAAAAGGTTGCCCTTTAGGTCTCTTTTATATTTTTCCCCTCTCACCCTAAACCTATACCCTCTAGTTCTGGACTCCCCGACCCCAGGGAAAAGACTTTGTCTATTTATCCTATCTATGCCCCTCATAATTTTGTAAACCTCGACAAGGCCACCCCTCAGCTTCCGACGCTCCAGGGAAAACAGCCACATCCTGTTCAGCCTCTCCCTATGGCTCAAATCCTCCTACCCTGGCAACATCCTTGTAAATCTTTGCTGAACCCTTTCAAGTTTCACAGCATCTTTCCGATAGGAAGGGGACTAGAATTGCATGCAGTATTCCGACAGTAGCCTAACTAATATCCTGTACAGCCGCAACATGACCTCCCAACTCCCATACTCAGTCCACTGACCAATAAAGGAAGGCATACCAAATGCCTTCTTCACCATCCTATCTACCTGCGACTCCACTTTCAAGGAGCTATGAGCCTGCACTCCAAGATCTCTTTGTTCTAGGACCTTACCATTAAGTGTATAAGTCCTGCTAAGATTTGCTTTCCCAAAATGCAGCACCTCGCATTTATCTAAATTAAACTCCATCTGCCACTTCTCAGCCCATTGGTCCATTTGGTCCAGATCCTGTTGTAATCTGAGGTAACCCTCTTCGCTGTCCACTACACCTCCAATTTTGGTGTCATCTGCAAACTTACTAACTGTACCTCTTATGTTCACATCCAAATCATTTATGTAAATGACAAAAAGTAGAGGGCCCCCACCGATCCTTGTGCACTCCACTGGTCACAGGCCTCCAGTCCGAAAAACAACCCTCCACCACCACCCTCTGTCTTTTACCTTTGAGTCAGTTCTGTATCCAAATGGCCAGCTCTCCCTGTATTCCATGAGATCTAACCTTGCTAATCAGTCGAACACCTTACTGAAGTCCGTATAGATCACATCTACTGCTCTGCCCTCATCAATCCTCTTTGTTAGTTCCTCGAAAAACTCAATCAAGTTAGTGAGACATGATCGCCCACGCACAAAGCCATGTTGACTATCCCGAATCAGTCTTTGCCTTTCCAAATACATGTACAACATGTCCCTCAGGATTCCCTCCAACAACTTGCCCACCACCAACGTCAGGCTCACCGGTCTATAATTCCCTGGCTTGTCTTTACCGTCCTTCTTAAACAGTGGCACCACGTTAGCCAACCTCCAGTCTTCCGGCACCTCACCTGTGACTATCGATGATACAAATATCTCAGCAAGAGGCCCAGCAATCACCTCTTTAGCTTCCCACAGAGTTCTTGGGTACACCTGATCAGGTTGCGTGGATTTATCCACCTTTACCTGTTTCAAGACATCCAGCACTACCTCCTCTGTAATCTGGACATTTTGCAAGAAGTCACCATCTATTTCCCTACAATCTATATCTTCCATATCCTTTTCCACAGTAAATACTGATGCAAAATACTCATTTAGTGTTTCCCCTAGTTTCTGTGGCTCCACACAAAGGCCCCCTTGCTGGTCTTTGAGAGGCCCTATTCTCTCCCTCATTACCCTTTTGTTCTTAATGTATTTGTAAAAACCCTTTGGATTCTCCTTAATTCTATTTGCCAAAGCTATCTCCTGTCCTCTTTTTGCCCTCCTGATTTCCCTCTTAAGTATACTCCTACTGCTTTTATACTCTTCTAAGGATTCCCTCGATCTATCCTGTCTACACTTGACATATGCTTCCTTCTTTTCCTAAACCAAATCCTCAATTTCTTCAGTCATCCAGCATTCCCTATACCTACCAGCCTTTCCTTTCACCCTGACAGGAATATACTTTTTCTGGATTCTCGTTATTTGTTTTATGACTAGATGGCTGAAACCTTGCCTCAGAAAGGGACAGAATTGATCCATTCTATGATTATCAAAGAAGAAACAGCAACTGGAGTCTCAACATGGAAGGATTCCCCTCTGTTCTCAGAGGGAGCCCTGCAATCAAGCTGATGGCTTCACAGCCTACAGAGAAAATTTGTTCCCCATGGACGGTGAAAGAGGCCAGCCTCTGAAAGCAAGGAAGCATGATTGGAAGTCACTAAGATGGTGAACATCATGAGGATGGTCCTTGGACCATGAATATAGGACCACAAAATGATCAATGGCCTCATCAGTGCAGTGAAGGGGAGAGGCATTCCACCAACAATTGCCAAACACCCCATTGTGGCCACCCCAGCATTCTCAGGCACAGCATTGCTCTGGCTAACACACCTTTCTAGTTCAGCCATTCCTCTCTCCCTTCAGCTATCTCCTTACCCAAACACAGCCACTATTGACATTCAATCTCATGTTGGTGCCAGCTCCCAATAATCCTTGACAGCCACTTTCCCAAATGATGCTATCCCATCCTCTCACCAGATTCAGACAATCGGGAAGTAACAAGGTAAGGGCACAAAGACATTCCTTGTAACTACAGTTTAACATCAGTGGTGTAACATTTTCGAAAACAAAATAAACCAAGACCTTGGAGAAACTGGAGTTCGTTGAGGAGAGCCGGTACAAGTAGCTGGTGATGGACTTATTACATTTTCTGATGAAGTGACGGAGACTTTTGGTGATGGAAAGAAAGTGGATGTTCGCTATATGGTTCCTGACCATGTATCACTTAAAAAGCTGCTTATCCAAGTTGGAACAGGAGTCAGTGTCAGCGTGGATTAAAAACCTGGCTTAAGAACAGAAATCATCAAATCCAGAGAAATGTTATTTTTCAAACCAGAGAATGGTATACTGTAGTATTTATGAAGGTTCAACACTGGGATCATTGTGTTTTTCAGTGATATATAAATGACTTGGATATCAGAATATGGAATAAAATGTCATAATTTATTAATTAGATAAAACAGGGCTGTGGTAAACAGTAAAGATGTTGCTGATCAGTACAATAGGACATAGATAGGTGGCCAGAGCGGTCAGATAAGTGGCAGATGGAATTGAATATCGAGATGTTTGAAGTGATGTTTTATCATCACCTGAACTGTAGCATTTGAGGAAAGCAGCTCACCACCAACTTCTCAGGGGCATTTAGAGATGTGCAATAAACACATTCGTTCCCCCATAAAGTCCATCTCCTGTGAATGAGTAAGTGCAGGTAGGCCATGAGAGGGAAGATGAAGAAACAGGACAGAAGCAGAGTTCTCAAGGTGCTTGTACTCCTCTCGCCTTGGAAAGCGACTTGGTTTCTAGACATCAACAAAGGCCAAATGCAAAAACAGTAGATTCTGGAAAGCTAAACATCTGCCTGTGTATCCTATACAGAAGGGCATCATCTCCAGTGGATTGGAGCTCTATGGGCATCCCCTCAGTCCTGTGGAATGGGAGGAGATTGAGGAGAAGGCAGATGGTAGGCCTTTTGGTGCTGCTTATCTTGTTTCCCCTCATAGGCTGCTCCAATGATTAAGAGCCAGGAAGAGGAGATCAAAGCCAAAAAAAAATGTAAGGCAGTAGAAATTACCTCCAAAGTCTTGAAAACCACTTTAAATGCAATAAAGGCTCTGTCTCAGAATAAATCATGTAAACTAAAGCCTTTCGCTTGAGCAAAACAGCAGCTAATACAGCTCTGCATGAAAAAGACTTTCCAACCTGTCAATTACCAATTCCCTTCAACCCTCACTGTCCTCCCACCTTGCTGAGTCTGGCAAGTTACAGGCAGCCTGGGAAATCTGCACACTGGCAGTTCAAACCAGAGTCCATGGCTAAAACTAATAGTCAATTAGCTTCTTGTTTATGTAAATCTCAGAACGTTTGCCCCTTGGTGGTTCTCTTCCACTTGAAAACACACGAGTTAAAAGCAGAAGTAGTTGAGTTCTAGCTGCATGACTGCTAGCATTTGCTTCTTTATCCTACATGCAATGAACCACACCCTGCAAAAGTACCCAGCTCCCTTCCTCTCCTCACCCTGCTTAAAGACTAAAACTTCACAACAGAAAGCTATGTGTTACCTTTAATAGAACGCAGCAGTTGTCTTGGGGTAATTTAGGATGCACATAACTTGCTGTGAAACAAGACTGAAAAAAAAGCACATTACCAAAACTTTCCAGCTTGCACTCATAAGGTCAAATGCATGAACGACAAATCCCAAAAATCAACTGATGCAACGTGAGAATGCGTACTTATCATTTGTCATGTTAACTCTAACACATGTCATATCAGCCAATATTTTTGTGCGACGTAGTTAACTCAGCTTTCATGTTTTAATACTGTCCAGATTTAGAGGGCAACAAAAGCGAGCCAAAAGCAGGTGCTGGAAATGAGGTAAAAAACAAAACTGATGCTATGTCAAAGACCAAAAACATTAGATAGCATAAATCACTTCTGCTGTGATAGTGCATAACATTTTTTAAAAACTGTTTTCACATCATGAGCACACAAAATAAATTCTTAACAGACCTAGTGATCCAATTTGCTTCAACAGGATTTACTATTCATTTCAACAGATCAGAGATCAACCTTTTTTAATCACAAACTTTTCAGAACTTTTGAAGAAATATGTGACAATATCCAGGTCATTCTTGCATATCAAGCTGTTAGATGGGAAACAGTGAATGCTCAGATTGCAATGAGGGAAATGATGACAACACATTCATAGTTTGATGCTCACCACACATCCTGGAATTTGCTATCTAACCAGGAAGAGATTCAACTTGCAACTGTCATGTTATTTCATCAACAGCAATGTCAAGTATGAGAGAGGGGCAATGAGTTCACTTTGGTGTCAAGTCAGTTCAAGTTAGAAACATTGGCGAATTGATAATGGAAGGTTGACACCAAGTTAACGCTCCACTGTGAAGTTGTTTTTACAGAGAACATTTGAACACTCGGTTTACTAATAAGTTTGGATGAAGCTGGGATTCTTCTCACTCTGTATCAGATGACAGAGGAAACCCATCTGTCAAACAGATCGTGTTCCCCTCAATGGAGAAGTCAGAGATCATATAGAGCTGGATTTTTCCCAGCCTGTGAATTAGAGGTATGGCAAGCCAATTGGGAAAATATGGTGAGATTAGAAAAATTAGATTCTCAATGTCAAGAAAACAGAAGCTCCAATATTCACAGAATCACACAAGTGTGACAGTGCAGAACGGGGCCACTCAGTTTTCATGCTTTCACTGGCAAATTAAATGAGCATCATTACCTAGTGCCAACTTCCTGATTTTTTTTACAGCTACCCTTGCACATTACTTTTATCCAAATAATATTCCAATACCTTTTTGAATGGCTCAACTGAACCTGCCTCTGCCATACTTCCAAGGCAGTGCATTGCCTAACCTAACTACATGGCTCACTGGCTAGTACTGCTACCTCACAGTGCTCAGGACCCAGATTCAATTCCAGCTTTAGGCAACTGTCTGTGTGGAGTCTGCACGTTCTCCCAGTGTCTGCACGGATTTCTCTAGGTACTGGGGTTTCCTCCCACAGTCCAAAGATGCTAAATTGTCCCATAGTGTCCAGGGACTTGCAGGCTAGGTGGATTTGCCATGGGAAATGCAGGATTACAGGGAGAGGGTAGGGGAGTCTGGGTGGGATGCTCTTTGCAGAATCCATATGGACTCCATGGGTTGAAGAGCCTGCTTCCCCACTCCCACTGTGGGGACTCTCAGAATCTATGAACTACTTGCTGAGTGAAAAAGCTTTTCCTCACTTTACCCTCGCTTCCTTTTTTGATCAGTTTAAATCTACTCGGAGAAAGTGAGGGCAGCAGATGCTGGAGATCAGAGTTGTGAGGGTGGTGCTGGAAAGGCACAGCAGGTCAGGCAGTATTCGAGGAGCAGGACAGTTGACATTTCGGGCATAAGGAATGAGGCCCAAAATGTTGATTCTCCTGCTTCGCCGATGCTGCCTGTCCTGCTGTGTTTCTCCAGCACCACTCTCTCGACAGTTTAATTCGACGCCCTCTCGTGCTTGCTCCTTTTATGAGCAGGAAGAGTTTCTGCCAACCCACTCGATCCAGCCTTCTCATGATTTTGAAAACCTCAATTGGATCTCCTCTCAACCTTCTTCTCTCCAAGGAGAACAGTCTCAACTTCTTCAATCTATCTTCATAACTGAAGTCCCGTGTCCTTGGAACCATTCTTGTAGGCCACTTAGAGTAACAGATTATAGAGATGCACAACATAAAAACAGATCCTTTGGTCCAACTCGTTCATGCCAAGTGGATATCCTAAATTAATCCAGCACTTGGCCCATGTCCCTCCAAACCCTCCCTATTCATATAGCCATCCAGATGCCTTTTGAATGTTGTTATTGTACCAGGCTCCACCACTTCCTCTGGCGGCTCATTCCATACACGCACCACCTTTGCATGAAAATATTGCCCCTGAGGGCCCTTTTAAATCTTTTCTCTTACCCTAAACCTGTACCCTCCAGTTCTGGACTCCCCCATCCCAGGGCAAAGACCATTCCCCTCATAATTTTATAGACCACTATCCCTCAGCCTCCGACACTTCTAGAAAACAGTCCCAGCTGATTCAGCCTCTGCCTATAGCCCCTTCTATACTCTCTCCAATGCATTCACATCCTTTAGCTAATGTGGTGCCCAGAACAGTTCCAATAAGATCTAACAAACATCTTTTACAAGTTCGACATCACCTCCTTTCTCTTGTACTCAACGCCCCTAATAATAAAGCCAAGTGTTTTTCTTCATGCTGTCTCCACCGTCAGAAATTGAGAAGGAAACAGATGTACCAGCAAGTGGGACTCACTTCAGTGTCTAACAGCTGCGAAGCAGCCTCTGCATGAAGATGTTGTAGGTGAGGAACCCCCTCAAGATGCACAGGAGGTCATCATTTTAATGCCATTTCTTCCAGATGACTCAACGTATACACAACAGGCTGCCTCTATGAGCAAGTGCAAGATTGTGGGGTCTGGGTGAAGATCCCTCCATGAAACTCCCCGAAACTGCTACTTCAGATGACTTTGGTAAAAATTCAGACCATATCCCTACTTTGCCAACCACTGTTGCTTTAACTTCACGACGATGCGCCCTCATGACAATGCAAACCCATCAGATGAGGAGCAGGCAGGCGCTTGTGAGCTAAAAGTCAAAGAGTTTACCTCAGTCAGTAGCATAC
Organism: Hemiscyllium ocellatum; assembly: GCF_020745735.1. Lineage (NCBI taxonomy): Eukaryota > Metazoa > Chordata > Chondrichthyes > Orectolobiformes > Hemiscylliidae > Hemiscyllium > Hemiscyllium ocellatum. Next base: position 42,055,421 of record NC_083408.1, read on the forward strand.
TTCTAGATGCGAAAGAAGTTTCCACTTTGAACCAGTTGGAAAGGACTCGCAAACATCGATAGCAAGATCGCTTGCACGGTGGCGGGATTTTAAAATCAGCCTTTTTTCGCTCGTTGGGCGAAACTGAAAAGGGAGATTTGGGGCGTGCGTTCCTCTGGGGGTGACCCTGAAAATACTCAAGAGCTTTCGAAAAATTGCTCGCAAGCTACCACAACGCCCGTTCCCCGAGCAGGACACCTAGCAAGAAAATCTCACCCTCACTTCTTCTATTATCTGAATTCCGCTGGAGAGTTTTAAGAGCATCACAAATTAATTCAATTTGACAACAGCCTTGACGCCCCGGAGTCAGGAGACTATAACTCACCAAACGTTTGTGAAACAAAGCCTACCTTTCTTGACATGCACCTTTTTATTTGGCCTCCCCCTGAGTCAGATCAAGACGTGGGGATGGGAGGAAGGATTTGTCCCTTTTCTCTGCCACCCGCATACACACAGAGCTTGAAGTGGAGGGGGAAGACTGCAGAAGCAATGAGCAGGCACTGCACACTCCACAGCCCGCAGCCAGTCTGCCTTGCTCCAGCCAGCCCCAGTCACCTCCAAATGTCACCAAAAGCAGCAGCTTGCTCGCACGGGAGCGCGCACAAAGCTTGTCGGCGCGCGCACCCGTGCTCCAGGACAGCGTGCAGACACACACCTCTCCAAGTCTGGAGTCAGCAATTCCTGGAGGTGTGAGTTGCAGAGGCGTCTTGCTGCTATTTATAAACTTAGATTGATTGTAAAGCTGTTTTATAAACTATATAAAGAGCCACGCTCTCCCTCTTGGATACTTTATGCAACCATCAACTGAAACAAACCCAAAGAATGCTGAAGAGACTCAGTATTTCTGGTAGCACCCTGTGAAGAGAGAAACAGACTTGACATTTCGAGTCAGGAATGCCAAGTTACTTGACCTCACGATGTTTTGTGACTAACACACGCACACACACGCTTCCCAGTTGGAATCATTAATAGTACTGAGTGAGAAATCGAGCCTGATTCTCTCTCGCCCCGGACACAGAAATGTGACCAGCTGTTGCCTTACTCCAAATGTCAAGCCTAGCGCAACCGAAATGACTGGCTCTTGCAGGGATTGAGGGGCATTTGGTGGATCCGGAATGTAAAATCTGGAGAGAAAAAAAATCCAGCCTCAATAGAGAATCTCCAGGGGGAAATGGTAGCCGACAACAATGATGACAGAGGGCACACTTCATGGAGGAAACTACAAATGCAGAGAAAGTGAGTCAAGGATGATAGATTGCGTGAAATTGATGGAAGAACATTAGTTTAACAAGGGAGCAAGAGAAATGACAGGGAGCATGAGGGCAGATGCAAGGCAACAAGACAGCAGTCAGGGCTGTCACTGTAAGAGTGAGCTAGACACATTGAAAGATGTGAGAAAGTTTGGACAGAAATAATGGGCAGACAGAGAGAAAAAATTGAGAAGGATCCTAGAAAGAGTTGTTGACACTTTTTCACATAGAGGGTGGTACGTGTATGGAATGAGCTGCCAGAGGAAGTGGTGGAGGCTGGTACAATTGCAACATTTAAGAGGCATTTGGATGGGTATGTGAATAGGAAGGGTTTGGAGGGATATGGGCCGGGTGCTGGCAGGTGAGACTAGATTGGGTTGGGATATCTGGTCGGCATGGACGGGTTGGACCGAAGGGTCTGTTTCCATGCTGTACATAGAACATAGAACATAGGACATTACAGCGCAGTACAGGCCCTTCGGCCCTCGATGTTGTGCCACCCTGTCATCTGAAGCCCATCCCACCTACTATTCCATGTACGTCCATGTGCCTGTCCAATGACGACTTAAAAGCACTTAAACTTGGCGAATCTACTACCGTTGTAGACAAAGCATTCCATACCCTTACTACTCTCTGAGTAAAGAAACTACCTTTGACATCTATCCTATATCTATCTCCCCTCACTTTAAAGTTGTGTCCCCTCATGTTTGCCGTTCCCATACTTGGAAAAAGGCTCTCCCTGTCCACCCTATCTAACCCTCTGATTGTCTTGTATGCCTCTATCTTGTATGTCTCTATGACTATGACTACAGTATAAACGAAGAGATAATCGTTGAAAGGAATGCATGTTATATTGGTCTGAAGATCAGAAAAAAAACTGGAGATGAATGAGATTGACAAAATTGCAAACTGGAAATGCTAGAATTACAGCAGTTTCTTTTTTAATGTTTGCTAGTTGTTAAGGTGAGGGTGACTTTTTGTTTAAATTTCACCAAGTGATAACAGAACTAAGAATTAACTGACTGTTATTCTATTAATACGAATATTTATTTCAGCAGTCAAAATCTACAATCTAATCTGTGTGGAAACAGGTCATTCGGCCCAACAAGTCCACACTGACCCTCCGAAGAGTAACCCACCCAGACCCATTTCCCAACCCTATACTTATCCCCGACTAATGCAGCTAACCTAGACATCCCTGAACACTATAGGCAATTTAGCATGGCCAATTCACCTAAACTGCATGTCTTTGAATTGTGGGAGGAAAGCAAAGGAAACCCATGCAGATACGGGGAGAAGGCGCAAACGCCACGCAGACAGCTAGTCGAGGCTGGAATCGAACTAGATGCCTGGTGCTATGAGGCAGCAGTGAGCCACCGTGCTGCTATTGAGCTTGACTTTTACAGCAAAATAAAAACAAAAATTCCAAACCGAGTGTACGGTTTATAAAATGCGACAGTGTTTTTGATCAAAAACATTCATTATTGTGTTCTTGGCATGTGCGCAAATGAGTGTCTCTTGAAGTTGCAACTCAAAAAGATCTAAGCAATTGAGAATCTGAAACTCCAGACACAAAGTAGCAAATCATGCAAATTAAGTCACAAATCATTTTTTACCTCTTGTTTTCCTATTCATGCCTTTTCTCCCACTTCTCCCAAATGAATCTAGAATTTCATTCTTCCCTCCCCTCGCAAGTCGAGGTCTCAGAGTTAGAAAGTTTGTACACAGTGCCTACTTTAATTGTTTTGCAATTGCTATATTTCAGTTTCCAGAAGGCAGTTAACCCCAAGTTAACAGTGAAGCCAATTTGTTTTGTGCGAACTTAGAAACGGTTAAATAATGATGAGGGGAAAGGCAATGAAATAAGTCGATCGTGTGTTTGTTTTATATATAAAACTAGCCTTTACTGAATTCTTGCTCGACCGTTAACCTCACAGTGTAATGTATCATTGCTGGATGATGAGACAAGTCACCTGGTGCTGCTAACAATTATCAGAATGTTGGAACTCCAATATGTTCTCATTGTCAACTGGATTACAGAGTAACAGAGCAAAATCAGACTTGTTAAAGTCAGACTTCCGTTCATTTGTATGAAATATTTGTGCTGTTATATAATAGAAGCTGATGATTACAAGATGATTAGGGGTTTAGATAGGGTTGACCATGAGAACCTTTTTCCACATATGGAGTCAGCTATAAATTAAGGGAGGTAGGTATAGGACAGATGTTAGGGGTAGATTCTTTACTCAGCGAGTCGTGAGTTCATGGAATGCCCTGCCAGTAGCAGTGGTGGACTCTCCCTCTTTATGGGCATTTAAACGGGTATTGGATAGGCATATGGAGGATAGTGGACTAGTGTAGGTTAGGTGGGCTTGGATCGGCGCAACATCGAGGGCCAAAGGGCCTGTACTGCGCTGTATTTTTCTATGTTCTATGTTCTAGGCTCAAACTGAAACTTGCACTAATTCCCACTCAAGCAGACAGAGACACACTCTCAGTCATTGGGGAAGGAACAGGAGAGGGATATTGACAGTACTTTCAAGTGATACCTACAAAACAATACCTGCTGGCCAATGTTCAGTTCCACTTTTGTAAGGACCATCCAGACCTGATTATAACCTTGAACCAAACATGGATAAAGGAACAGATTTTTAGAGGTGAGGAAAGAGTGAGTATCCTTGACATCAACATACCATTTGACACTACAAACCTTGCAAAATTGAAGTCAATGGGAACCAGGGGTTAAAGTTTCCACTGGCTGGCATCCTAATTTTGAAAATGGAAAATTATTGCAGTTGTCAGAATTCAATCAGCTCAGGCCTGTGGTATCATTGCTGGAGTTTTTTAGAACAATTACTTAGAGTAAAAAATGAGGTCTGCAGATGCTGGAGATCACAGCTGAAAATGTGTTGCTGGTTTGCTGTGCTTTAACCAGCAACACATTTTCAACAATTACTTAGGCCCAACAAGCTGCTTCAGCAAGGACTGCCACTTCGTCAGTAGACAGTGGGGATTGCCCAGTACCCATGACTCCCATTTTGAATCCTCAAAGTCATTCTATCCACCTGCAAGGAACAACTCAAGAACATGACACATCTGCCTGGGATGGGTGACACTTCAGCTACATTCAAGAAGCTTACCACCATCTAGGGAAAAGCAGTCCTTTGGATTGGCACCCAGTTCATCACCTCAAACACTCATGTGCTTCCACCTTTGGTGCACTGTGACTGCATGTGTACCATCTACAAGATGAACTGTGGGCATTTACCAAGACTTAATCAGCAACACCTTTCATAGCTGAGTGCTCCACCACAAAGGCAACAGATGCACTGTTACCACTGTTCTCTTTCAAGTCATATATTGTTCTTAGAGCTATATGACAGTTCCTCTATCCCTTCATAACAGCACTTTCGGTGTACTTACCACACACAGACTGCAGCAGCTCAAGGAGGCCGTTGAATACCTTCAATGGGGCAATTAGAGATGGGCAATATATTGTATTCTTGCTGGTGATTACCAATATCCTATAAGTTATTTGTTTAAAAGTTCTATTTTCTTACCTTTCCACATATGTAGACTTTTCTTCTCTTTGATGTGATAAGAAAAGACAGGCAGTATAACAGTTTCAATTACAGAAAGTTTAAGTACCTGTCAGTTGCAGTGGTATGAATAATGAACATCCCAAGAGCTCAGAATGTATATGCCTCAATAAATATCACACACGTGGCAAGGGATGTGGTTAACAGATGTGTTCAAACACATGTGTAGTTTGTGAAATACAAGAGGAATTATTCATTTGTTCTCCAAATATTTTCAAAGGGGGAATGTATAGAAAAGAGTGCTCAAAGCAAATGTTTCCTATACTTTTGATCAAACGCAAGGAAAAATGCATTGTGGCTTGTTGTTGTAAGGAGAACTCTGTTGAAACAGTTGAGAAAGAGAACTAGAGCGTTTGAAATTTAATAGAGAAAGGTATTGAGTTTAAAAGTCGGAAAAGAAATATCGAATGGTCCTGACATTTAAAAAAAACTTCAAAGGTAAATGGTTTGTTTTTGTTCTGAAGAGTTTGGCATTTTCAGTGGAGATGTTTTTTCAATACATTTGAAAGTATGCAGTTTGAGTCAATGCTGCCACACAAGAGAAGTGGACACTTGACATTTTGGCCACATGTGCCAAATTTCTTCAAATGTTTGATAACCATCAGCAATCACAAGTAAGACCAGGGTGATTTAACAAGACAAGATTTAGATTGCATGTGAAGTTGACCCACTTGCGACAAGGCATTTGCAGCACACGTTTTGTCAGAGGAAATATGCATTCAGACTATCTCAAACAGCTCACAATGAAGAAACTGTATGGAATTTTAAACTAGGAGAAAGTGAGGACTGCAGATGCTGGAGATCAGAGCGGAAAATGTGCTGCTGGAAAGGCGCAGCAGGTCAGGCAGCATCCAAGGAGCAGGAGAATCGAAGGGCTCATGCCCGAAACGTCGATTCTCCTGCTCTTTGGATGCTGCCTGACCTGCTGTGCCTTTCCAGCAACACATTTTCAGCTGGAATTTTAAACTGCCTCAGAGTTCATTCTCTTTCATCCTGTACATCATAGTCACAAGGTTTCATTTCAACTCAAGGCTTTTGTTCTCAAATAGCCTTTAAGGCCGATTATTCCAGCTGTTAAAAGTTAGAAACTGATTTGTATTTAGCATCCTTTCCTTCCAGACAGGAATCCAAACAAGTCTTGCAAGGCAAACAAGAAAAGCTTAATTGGGATTAATTGTTTTCATAATGAGTTTGTATTCCTTACTTAGTTGTTGGAAAGTTTTAAGGAAGAAAACATTCCAGTTCTGATTCTCTTCAGTTTTGTACATGTGTTCCACACTGAATTCAAGTTGAAATTGTCAATTTGGGGAAAAGAAAGTTACCACATTGTTAGGAACACCACATAGTCGGTGGTGATGCCTGTCACTTGATCAAACAAATCAAGCAACTGTGTATCTTGGATAGAGGTGCATTTCATTTCATCTGAGGCTGTCATTTAATATAATCCATTACATTAAATTAATTTTCACCTTGAGAAGCATTTGCTAGATAATGTGGGATCTGACAAAGTGACAGAGTGCCAGCTTCATTATAAAACTCAGTTGGAGTGCTGCAAAGTATCAACTAATTGGTTCTTCATGGGAGGTGTGAGTGGCAGGGAAGAAAGCTGATAGATGGAAGGCAGTCAAACCCACATCTCCAACATTTAGTATCAAAAGGATCATTACCAAAGACTTCCTGGTGTGTCATGGGCTCACTCTTATGACCTAAATAACCTGTTATAAAAACAAATATCACAAAAACAGCGCCAATTTTCTACTGATTGAGTCATGCAACAAAAATTGAATGCCTTGTACAAATATTTAAAATAGTATGCTGCTTTCACAGCCTCTGATTTAATTTCATATGATTTTAAAAAATAGTCTGTGCCTGATCCCTTGAACAAATTGACACTTTTTTTTAGGAATCTACAGAGCACAGGGTGACTCAGATTTTGAATAATTTGCCTATGAATAGCCTCCTTAAATTTGATTCTAATGCATTGGAAGCTGCTTATTTTCTCAATTTAATTTAACACCCATGAACAGTGGAACAGAAATGGATAATATCTCAGTGAAAAACTAGTTGAAAGATAATTGACAATCAACTCAACAAAACATTGTTCAGAGGATTAGAAAACCAAATATGAGTGCCAGTGTTTATAATGCCAACGAGTACATTGATTATGCATTATAGCACTCATGGGACATTATTTATTTCCCTAAAATGTATTCTAGTAGGATAAACTCATCACTAACTTCAAAGTCATTTCTGGAAGGCAATGCTTCTATGGATAAACGATTACATATTACAGTGTTTAAAAAAATGAATTTGCTTTTGCAATTTATTTCATAAACATAATATTTCCTACCAGGAAGAGATTGCAGAATGTTGTGAATTACACTGGATCTTTGGGCTCATTCATGTCAGCTGTAATCAGTATCATGCAACAGTGTTGGGGATGGGGGTTGCCTGGATCACAGTGAGCCAGTATTGCATTTATATTCAACATTATGCATTGGTGTGACAGGCAGAACATCCTCTCAGCTTGACAGCAGCATCCTGCTAGTGGAAAAGCCACTGGTGTGCCAGTGCGACACCAGGTGTGTAGGCTGTACGTCTCAATGACTGGCAGATCATATCAAATGGTACATTTGTTCAGATGTTCACAATATGAAGTACTGACTGTACTCAATCAGTCTGTGCTCACAAAGCTCAGAATATAAATGCCTGATGTCAAATGTGATTCTATAAATGGCCAGCATTTGCTGAACAATTCTGAACATGCTAAGAATTGCACAAACAACCAATTTAAGATTACCAGACAGACTTGCAACATGGGTCACTTACACTTACTAGAGGCTACATATATTTATATACAAGAACTGTTCCTCTGCATGTAGAAGGAACAAGTGTAGACATTATGCCTTTCTGAATGAAGCAAAAGGGACAGTATTGTCCAGTGCATTCTCCATGGCAATTTCTCAATCAATCAACATCAACTTGCCAAACAGCCAGCATATTCAAAAAGTGTGGAGCTGGAAGACCACAGCCAGTCGGGCAGCAGCCGAACAGCAGGAGAGTCGACATTTCGAGCATCAGCTCTTTGTTAGGAATGAGGGGGGAGCAAAAGATCGCTGAGAGTCTCACACTCCTCAGGGATACAATTGCCGATATGAAGGACACGGTGTTGGGCACCTGCCTCATCAGCTTGGACCAGGAGAAAGCCTTTGACAGGATATCACGTACGTATATGAGAGATGTTCTCTCCAAAATGGGCTTTTGGTGGGGGGGGAATCTGCAATTGGATCAGACTGCTCTACACCAACATTGTCAGTGCAGTCTCAATCAATGGGTGGGAATCAGATAGCTTCCCAGTCAGATCCGGAGTCAGGCAGGGCTGCCCTCTCTCTCCTGACTTGCTTGTGTGCTGCATTGAGCCATTTGCTGAGTCCATCAGGAAGGATGCGAGTCTGAGTGGGGAGACTATTCCTGGCAGTGGGGTCTGCAGGTTAAGGCCTCCCTGTACATGGATAACGTCGCCGTTTTCTGCTCGTGCTTTCTGTGCACAGACTCTTGTGCATATGTGACCAGTTCAAATGGGCCTTGGGGCCATGCTCTTCGGGAACTGGGCCGACCAATCCTCCATCCCCTTCACCGTCAGGACTGACCACCTGAAGGTGCTGGGTATTTGGTTCGGAGGGGCTGGGGCATGCACCAGGTCTTGGGAGGAGCGTATCAGCAAAGTGAGGCAGAAACTGGGCAGATGGAAGCTACGGTCGCTCTCCATCGCGGGAAAAAACCTGGTCATCAGGTGTGAGGCACTGTCAATGTTGTTATATGTGGCACAGGTCTGGCCTATTCCCAGAACCTGTGCTGCTGCAATCACCAGGGCCATCTTCCACTTCATGTGGAGATCAAAGATGGACTGGGTCCAAAGGGATGCCATGTATAAAGATCTGGGTAATGGGGGAGAAAAATGCACCCAATGTCACCCTCACCCTGATGGCCATCTTTGTGTGTGGCTGCATCAAGCTGTGTGTGGATCCCCAGTACGCAAACACCAAGTGTCACTACGTACTGAGGTTCTACCTGTCCCCGGTGTTGCGAAGGATGGGCCTGGCCCCGCTGCCGCAGAACACTCCACATAGTTGGACCGTTCCGTATCACCTGTCCTTCGTGGAGAAATTTATGAAGAAAAACACCTTTGACCACAAATCCATCAGGAAGCGGTCAGCACGTAGTCCTCGAGACCCTTCGGGAAAAGGAGAAGGCAGATCCTGTTGAGTGGTTCCCTGATCAGACTGTCAAAGCCATTTGGCAGAATGCCTCATCGCCAGAACTTTCCAACAAGCACCAAGACATGGCTTGGCTGGTGGTGAGAAGGGCTCTGCCTGTGAGATCCTTTATGCACGTCAGACTCTCAGCCACACCGCACGCTGCCCTCGAAGCAGCTGCGGGGAGGAAGAGACTGTCACACACCCACTTCTGGAATGTGCCTATGCAGAGGAAGTCTGGAGAGGAATGCAGTGATGTTTGTCGAGGTTCGTCCTGAGCAGCGCCGTGATGCGGGACTCCGTGCTCTATGGTCTGTTCCCTGGGACGCACCCTGAGACGAACATCGACTGTGCCTGGAGGATCATCAATTCAGTCAAAGATGCTCTCTGGTCTGTCCGAAACCTGTTGATTTTCCAGGTGAAGGAATTGACCCTGACTGAGTGTTGCAGACTGGCACATTCCAAGGTCCAGGACTACGTGTTGAGGGACGCGCTGGAGCTTGGGGCAACTGCCGCCAAGGCGCAGTGGGGAAAGACTACCGTGTAAGGTCTGCCAGCCAAAGAAGAACAGGGGGCCGACTCAGAAATTGGGCCCAGCTGACACCTCAGCAAAATATCTGGATGGTCAATGTACAGACTTGTATATACGAATGATTGATTCCGATCTCGGTATGTAAAGAAATGCAATGTGTGTATAAGAATGGCATGACCAATTGTATAGATATCAAAATAATTTTATGAATAAAGTATATTTTTGAAATCAAAAAAATGGGGGGACAAGGGGGGCTGAGAGGCAAATGGGAGGGAGGTGGACTGGGGGGAGGAGAATGTAGCTGGGGATGTAATAGTTGGATAAAGGTAGGGGGTGATGATGATAGGTCAGAGGTGGGGAGAAAGATGAAATCGACATTCTGTGGGGTTCGAGGGTCCCAAGGCGGAAGATGAGGCGTTCTTCCTCCAGTCTTCGGATGGCTATGATTTGATGGTGAAGGAGGCCTACAACCTGCATGTCCTTGGCGGAGTAGAGGGGTAGGTGAAGTATAACAGCCAGCATAGTTTTCTCATCTGGTGTAAATTATTGCTGGCTTTGAACTTTGGCATTCTTGTGTCTCTCCCGCTGAGTGCAAGACCTAAAGCTTGTACAGAATTTTCCTCAATTCCAGAGGTGCATATTTTGTTATATTCCTTCAGATTGAGGTGAGCAACTGGATGCTAAAATATTTAAGTTTGGACAAAGAAGCAAAGTGTCCTTCACAGGGCTTGAGGGCTGGATCTATGTATGTTCCTGCCCACTCCCTGTACCAATAAAAGAGACCAAGCCAAGAAATTGACAGAGGTCATAAAGGCTGGGTATACAATTAGCTGATAAGTTTAAAAACTTTGTAATTGGATTAAAAAGAGTCAAGTTTACAATCCTTGCAAGAAGCAACTTAACAGGCATCTGAGTGCACACATTGCAGTTGAGCCACTCAGTGGCCAGGCTGCAGAATTGCAAACACACTGTGGTCTCCACACAATACTGGTTTTGTAGTTGAAATTAAACATGCCAGTAGACATTGAAACCTCCTTCAAAGCAGAATCCACAGGATATTGCAGGGAATCACATCACCATTGAAGTGATCATTTCCATAATGGATAGTGTACTTGAAAGTTCTATTTTAGAAACTTTAAATAAAGACCAATTTATATAACCCCTTTCATAACATTAGGGGCTCCAAATTGCTTTTCAGCTGATTAAGTTCTTCTCAAGTGTAGGGACTGTGGCAGCAAATTTGTGCACGGAAAGTCCCATACAGATTTGATCATGATTAGATAAAGAGTAAAAAGGAAGACTTGAGGGACTCAACAACCTTCTTTTTTAATTTACAGGAGGTGCTTAGCATTTGGAATATATTTTCTGATAGGGTGGAGTACACAGATCCACTAGTAGCATTCGAAAGCAAATTAATAAATTGCTGAAGCAGGAAACATTTGCAGCAATGTAAGGGTTTTGGGAGGAGTGGGACTAACTGGATTGCCTTTCATACAAGTCAATGTAGGTTCAATGGGCTGAATGGCCTTCTGTATTGTAGAAAACAGATTTTTTTTTATCATCTGTTTATCAATGATGTTGGTCAAGTGTTAAATCATGAGCAGAATACCAAAAAGAATTCACTTGTTCTTCAAAATAATTTCTCCTACCTCCATGGCACATATTTTCCTCCCTTTCCATGTCAGTGTCTGACAGGGACTATTCTCTCTGCTACACTCCTTCTCCACTTAACACTTCTCTATTTACTTTCTTCCTCCTCACTATCCAAGGCCCCAGACACATCTTCCAGGTGAAGCAATGATTTACCTGGACTTCATTCAATCTAATCTACTGTTTTCGCTGTTCACAATGCTGTTTCCTTCACATTAAAGAGAAAAAAATTTAGATTACTTTGCAGAGTATCCATGCTCTGTCCGTGAAAATGACCCGAAGCTTCCAGTTACCTGCCACTTCAACATCCTAGCATGTTCCCAACCTCATTGTCTCAGATCGGCTATAATGCTTCAGCAAAGCTCAAAGCAAGTTGAAGGAACAACACTTCATCTTCTCCCTAGGACTCAATATTGAGTTGAGCAATTTCAGAGACCTTCCTCCATTGAGTTTTTGCAAAGATTTGTAGCTCGGGTTTTGAATGAGGTCATAGGTTCAGAAATGACTAGCCGACCACTCAGACCCCCAAGAATCTTAGTGGCCCACATAGCAGTAAATATCTTTCACCAGCTCCTCACAAAGCTTAAGGATCCGACACCCACATCCAACAGGACCAACATTATCTACAGGATACCCTGCAAAGACTATGAAAAACACTACATAAGAAAACTGACCATACGAGTGCACAAACATCAGCTCACCACTGCCAGACAGGACTAGGACTCTCTCATTTCCAAACACACAGACAACAAAGGACATGAATTCAACTGGGACAATGTAACCATCTTAGCACTGGCTAAACAAAGATACATGAGAGAATTCTTTGAAGTCTGGCATTCCACCCAGAATTCAATTAATTCACACATTGAACTGAACCCCATATATAAACCACTCAGATACAGAAAAGGAAGTACCAACAAACAGAGACATATAAATACCAAGCAGAACAGACCACCAACACCTTATGAAAGATGCACTGATGATATTACCTAGTGAGGCAATGAAATGTCTGCAGAAAACCGCACTGGCTCGATAAATGCCCTTGCCTTCTACCATGTTCACTACCTACCCCTGCACCCCTCATACCCCTGATCCTGTCCTGTACGGATTGCTCCCTACACAGCCAACCCATTTTCAACTATTCACGCTTCCCATGAGGGCCCATTCTGCATCTCTGCCCCCGACCCTGATTTATTATCAGCAATTCCACAGTCGAATTCTCCTTTTCTGTCTCTCTGTCTCTGAGCACCGTCTCCATCTATTCAACTTACCCCTTCCTGCAGCATAATTACGACCATTTCCCAACTACTTTCAGTACTGTCAAAGAGAAACAATAATGCCCTCACAGGAAATCTGTGAAGACAGAGGCTAGCAAGAAACTGCTATTAAGGGACTGTCTTTAAATTACTGCAAATTACAAAAGCGTTTATTTGTTTGTAAATAAGTAGCTGTGCTTGGATTTAAGTGAGAGACTCCAGGGTGAAAAAAGAGAAAATCAGTTCCAAAATAAAGAATGTTAAGGCGGAATGACTAAATGAATCCACCTCCGGCAACAAAGAGTGTGTTGTTTTATCCTGGTGGGGAAAGAAATGGCTGGCAGTCCAGAGACTTTGTCATTGAATAATGGGAAACATACGCTTTTTATGCATCTGTTTGTAACCTGCCATGGATATTACAAACCAATCATCTTATTAATTGATTACATACATACCTGATCAGAATAATTATGTGATTGTACAATCAGTTCATGGACAGTTCTAGGCTGACTCATGTTCTCATGTTCACCAGACCCCCTTACCAATTATCCCTGAGTGGCCATAATACATTTTATTCAACCACATTCCAGACAGCACTCCCTGGCTGATAATAGCGGGTCTTTTCAATCCGCCTCAGACTGAACTTTCACAGGAATATAGTTAAATCCCGCAGTGCTTAAAACCACATTCCAATATTTAATATGTGGCTGCGCTTTCTTATTTTTCTTTGCTGTGGAATACAATACATGGTCACACATTTACTAAAACTTACACAATGTGTTAGTATGATAGGTTCGCCATGGTTCTCTACACAAGCATCTCATCTTTTTCTGTCTAATGGAGCCCATTGTACGCATTTCATGTGACCGTTTATATGGTACCTCTACTGGGTTACCTTCGGCTTACTCCCTCTACGAAATCATGTAATTTCTTATAGTTTGACTTGTGTAAGCCCCTGTTTCAGCTAAAAAAAAATCCCCAGCCATTTTATACCAACCAAGGAGCACTTTCAGCCATTTTATAGTGCTTCAGCCCTAACATTAAAGTGCTATAAGTAATCCAAAGTAGAGAAAAGCTATTTTAAAATTATGGTAGATTAAGTGGAATATGTGGGAAGTCATGGGCCTATTCTCTTCCTAGAGGATCACACATTCATGAAGTGCTGTCAGCTGAAGAAACAGGAGTTCTGGGTTTCAGAGCTCAAGCAGGGGCTGGAGTCACAGTGGCACATCTGCAAGTCTGAGAGTTACATGGGTGGATTCAGAGAGATGGCCACTGCAGCTCAAGGACCTGGAGTCAGAAGTAAATCGGTGACTACTAGGCAGTTGAAGCAAAATACCAGGCAGGTAGTGTAAGAGTTAACTGAATGTCCAAACTCACGATTGTGCTGAGGATACCGATTCCTCAAGGGAGTGTAGTCAGAGCCAGGTTTGTGGCATCATGAGCAGCTATGTGGGCGGGAAGGTGGAGTAATCATGATAAAGAATTCATCAACTAAGGGAACAGATTGGCATTTCTGTGGCAAACCCTGCCTCCACACCTCCCCCTCACCTCCGTTCAAGGCCCGAAAGAATCCAGCCCCAAGTCTGGCAGAGATTGACTTGCATTTCCTCACGCCTGATTTATTGTATCTGTTGGTCCCGATGTGGCGTTCTCTATATCGGGGAGACCGAGCGCAAACTTGGGAACTGGTTCAGGATACATTTATGGTCCTTACACACCAATCAACCCCACCTTCCAGTTGCCAGCCATTTCAACTCCCCAATCCCACACCACCGACGGCATGTCCATCCTGGGTCTTCTCCACCGTCAAAACAAATTGGAGGAAGAACATCTCATCTTCCGCCTCAGGAACTTTTAACCATACAGCCATAACATAGAATTCACTGGCTTCCAAATCTCCCCAAGCCCCAGCTCATCTTAGGCCGAGCCTTCCCTCTCCACCCAACCCTCCTTAACCTAACCCTACCTTCCATCTTCCTTCCCACCAATCCGCTCCACCCTTCCCATTGACCAATCACAGCCACCTCCTACCTGCATCCAACCATCACCAGCCCCAGTACCCTGCTCCCAGCACCACCCTGATCCCTCTATTTAGTTCATAGCTTCCTTCCCCTCCCTCAGCCTGACGAAAGGTTTCGTCTTGAAACATCGACTCCCTTCCTCCTCGGATGCTGCTTGACCTGCTGTGCTTTTTCCAGCTCCACTCTTTATCCACTCTGACTCTCCAGCATCTGCAGTCCTCACTATCTCCAAATTTCTGTACCCATATACATGAATCTATGATAGCGTTGCTGCCTCCCTGGGGCCAACATCAAATATCATAGAGCAGCTGCAGAACATTCTCCTGGGTAACGTGGGTAGGAAGAATGTGAACAGGCAGAAGTCATGGCCCGCAATGGTACCAGTGGCTTGGTTAGAAAGGGGATGTGGTCCTGCAGTCAGAATTCAAAGAGCTGGGTAGAAAATTAGCAAGCAAAACCTCAAATGTAGTAATCTCTGGATTATTTCTAGTACCTTGCAGAAGCGAGTACAAAAATGGAACGGTAAAGCAAGTGAATCTGCGACTATAAAGCTGGTGCAGGGAGGAGGACTTTAGGTTCCTGACTCACTGGGACTGGGAGTGCCTCTGGATGAGTTACACTTGAAACACAGCTGGGGCTCAGTTACTTGAGGGTATTTTGCTTGTGCCATTGGGAGGGCTTTTCACTAACTTGGCAGGAGTGTGGGAACAAAGAGAGAGTATTAGGCATGAATCAAAAAGCGTGGCACTGGAAAAGCAAGCAGGTCAGGCAGCATCCGAGGAGCAGGAGAATCAACATTTCGGGCATAAGTGCTTCATCAGATGTGTGGATGGGAGAAAAGGGGGCTGAGGGGAAGAGGATAGTTAGATGCAGGTGGGGGGTGATGCTGATAGGTCGGAGGGGAGGGTGGAGCAGATAGGTGGGAAGGAAGTTGGACAGGTAGACAGTTCAAGAGGGTGGTGCCGAGTTGGAGGGTTGGATCTGGGATGAGGTGGGGGAAGGGAGATGAGGAAACTGGCAAAATCAATATTGATGCCATGTGGGTTGGAGGGTCCCGAGGCGGAAGATGAGGTGTTCTTCCTCCAGGCGTCAGGTGACTTGGATCTGAAGGAGATTAGACATGAATACCAAGGTGCACAGTAGACTTGCTGCGAATGGATGGTAGAATATAGAGAATACAAAAATTAATAGGTGAAGGAGAAAGTAGTGATGTCTAAAATCAGGGTTACTACGCATGGAAGCTAGGCAATAGTATATTGTTTTCAGTAAGATGGAGAAATTACAGGCTCATATTGCTATCTGGAAAAATGTTGTTGTGGCATTTAGAGACCGAAGGAAGGGCAGAATTGAATGCTAAACAGTTATGGGTACCCGGAAACAATAGGTAAGGTAAAATGATGGTCAAAGAGAGAATTGCAGTGCTGAAGAAAACGCAAATCCCAGAGAGTAAACGAAAATAATTGATCTGGCTCGAGGTAAGGAACAACAAGGGTAAAATAACATTGCTTGGTGTAGTCTACAGAGCACCAAGTAGTGGGAAGAATGTAGAAGAACACATCTGCAGGGAAATTACAGAGTTGCCAACATTTTAGACTGTGGGAGTTTAACTTCATGAATGTAGACTTGGACAGTGATAGTGTAAAGGGTAGAGAGAGACAAACGTTTCCTAGATTGTGTTCAGGAAAATTTCCTACATCAATATGTGTCCAGTCCAAAAAGAAAGCTCGCACTGTTAGACATGGTTCTTGGAAATAAAATGAACCATGTAGATCTGTGTTAGTGGGGAACACTTCAGAAGAACTGATCAATGTATTGAAAGGTTTAAGGTGATGATAGAAAGGGACAATGAGAAATCTGCAGTAGAATAATTAAATGGGGGAAAGGAATTTCAATGCCACAAGAAAGAAACTGGACCAGATAAAATAAAAAAGGTTGGTAGGAAAAACTGCAGCTGAACAATTGGTGCCTGCAAACAATTGAGGGTTGAGTCCGATCAAGATTTTTTTCTAAAATGAAAAGGTCAAACAGACACACTCAGAGCTCCTTGGATAAGAAGGAAACTAAAAGTTAAAATGAAGAAAAACTATGCTTATGACAGGTTATTGTGGAAAGTACAATTAAAAATCAAGAGTAATACAGAAAACTCAGGCAGGAACTTGAAAAGTACTTTAGGGAAGCAAAGAGGAATGATGAGAAAGACTATTAGCCAAGAGAGAGGGGAATCCCAATGTCCAAAGTAAGCACATCATTGGAAACGGGGTGGTAAGAGGAGGAACAGGGCCATTTAGGAACTAAAAAAAGGTTTTACACTTGGCTGAATGTTAAATTAGTGATTTGGATCTGTCTTTGCCAACGAGGTACTTGCTACCCAGGCCATGGTGTCATTTGATGGGTTCAAAACTGAAGAAGACCAAAGTCAAAAAGTGTGGTCCTGGAAAAGCACAGCTGGTCAGGAGTAGGAGAGTTGATGTTTTGGGTATAAGCCCTTCATCATTCCTGATTCCACACATTAATCCAGTAGTATGGAAACTTCAAAAATGAAATATTTGAATAAAATCGGTAGGCACATGGAAAAGGCAGAGTAGTTTAGCAAGAGCCAGCATGGATTTTTCCAATACAAATTCATATCTGTTATGTTTTGAAGAGGTAACATAGAGTCATAGAGATGTACAGCACAGAAACAGACTCTTCAGTCCAACTTATCCATGCTGATCAGATATCCAAAATTAATCTAGTCCCATTACACTTGGCCCATATCCCTTTAACCCCTTCCTGTTCACATACCCATCCTGATGCCCTTTAAATGTTGTAATTGTACCAGCCTCCACCACTTCCTCCATACATATGCCACCCTCGACTCGAAAACGTTGTCCCTTAGGTCCCTTTGAAGTCTTTCCCCTCTCACTCTAAACCTATGCCCTCTAGTTTTGGACTTCCCCCACCCCAGGGAAATGACCTTGTCTATCGCAGTCATTAAGGGTAATGCTGTTCATGTGGTGTAAATGGATTTTTAAGATTGTTTCTTAATTGCCATAAACAGATTTAACAGAAATGATACATCAAAGTGACAACATTTATGCTGACACAAAATTGGTTGATCCTTTATATCATTTGTAATTAGCAAGATATTAAATCCCATCTTGAATATACTTGATGACTGAGTGTTTACAACTGTCCAAGGTAGAGAATTCCAAGAACTCCATCTCCAAGGGCAGTAATTCTCTCTCTCCCCATCTTAGTCATAAATGGCTAGCCCTGATTCGGAGACTGTAGTCCCTGGTGCAGTTGGTCTTATTCCTACCAGGTCAATCACTCACTTGTTCCCACAACACCAGCCAAGACTACCATCCAGTCCTCTGCTGCAAAATGCGAAAATCAACCTCTCTCTCCGTCGATAAGGATTTAAAAATAAATACATTCTCCTGCCTTATCAAAAGCATTTCAGACAACTCAAAGCTCAGGAGCTTGGCTTTTTGCAAAGGAGGGGAATAATTCTCAGAAGAATTGGTTTGTAGCTGTTAGTTAAAGTGCAAGCTGGACTAAGTTCAGCATAAGTTCAGCAGGCATTTTCAGTGGTTTGGAAAGGCCTTTTCTGGAAGAGGAACAGATTTAACAAAAGCTTATGATCTATATTCTACTTTGTCCCTCCCCACCATCGATAGATTCCACATCAGCCATCCTTAAACCTCTCACTCAGACCACCTCAAATCCATACCATTTTCGTTCCCTACTTCCAGTCATTCACACCAGAAGCAATCATTTCAATTCATCTAGCCCCATGGGTCAGTCACTCTGAAAATATATTGCACATCACAACTGATAAATCAGAACACCATCTTATTCACTTGGAGTTATGTCACAGGAACAATGCAACTGTGATTTAAAGCCTTCCTGTATGTACATGTGAAAACACATTGAAGGAATTAGTTGAATTAAAAACAATTAGAGAAGGTTCACTTGACTGATTCCTAAGGTGAAGAGGTTCTGTTATGAGGAGTTGAGAAGGCTATTCCTATAGCTATTGGAGTTTAGAAGATTGAGAAATGATCCTCCTGAAACACAAGATCCTGAGGTGACTTAGCAAGGTGGATGATTACAGATGTTTCCACTTGTGGGAAAGTCTTGAACGAGGGAATACAGTTTTAAAATCAGAGGTCATCTATTCAAGACTGAGATGAGGAGACATTTTTATTTTAGAGAGTTAATATGGAATTTGTTTACCAGAGATCTGTGAAGGTTCGGTCATTTAATACATTCAGGGCTGAGTTAAACAGATTGTTGGATGACAAGGGAGTGAAAGAGTTGTGGCATGGCAGATAGGAAAGTTTAGTTGAGGCCACAATCTGATCAGCCATGACTTTGTTCAGTGCAAACAGGCTTGATAGGCAGAACAACCTACTCCTACACTTTTACTTGTGTCTCAAAAGTTCATATTGGAAATCATAAAATTACCAGACTCATAAAACTTCCACAAGTCACAACGGAACAAGTCAGTGTTATCAATAAGTAAGAAGAAACAAAATTAAATGAATTCTGAAATGTAAAGAAAATGCATAACTTTCCACCTTCACATTGCTGTCTATATTCACTATATGGGTTGAGATCTCAAAAGTAATTGAGGGGAAGAAAGCACAGTTTATAAAGAGAGGTTGAATATTGTGGATGTTTTTCATTTCACACCCATCAGGGCAAACATAAGAATAGCAATCAATCCCAAAATTTTACATGAGTAAAGGGTGCTGATTGGTTGGCAAGTGACCTCTCATTGCCATGGAGAAAGCAAAGGGGAACTATAGGCTCCCCAAGCTCCTAGATGATAAGCAAAAAAAATGCAACGCTTGAACACGTTTCCATTGTTTGCAAGAAGCAGGACTCCTGCATCTGAATGTTTGTCTCTTCTACTACAGATGAGGTACATTTTGAACTCTACTGATTATCTTAACATTGGTTGCTGGTGTAACTATCATCACATTCAACATATGCTGCCCAATTATGGAATCACACCTAATCTTAGACATTGCGTTTTGTGGTTTGCAAGCATGCGCTGTTTGAATAGTGTCTGTGGTCTGCTTATTATAAACAAAAGAACATGCTGGTCAAAATGAGGTAACGCAGAATTAGAATTACTAAGGGCCAGAATAATAGTCCTGACAACATATTTTATTTATTTCATGTTTCAACCTTTGGACTTGTGGGAGGACCATTTGAATTTTAATTATTGAGGAATTATTATGCATGACATTAAATCAACATTAATTTCCACCGGTAACAGTACAGGTCAAGTACATAGTTGTGGAATAAGATTTTCATTTTGTGGAAAGCAGAGAAGTAAAATGGACTCCTTTTCATTCCCTCCTGATCATCCCACTTGCTTTTCACAGTTGCATGCTTACCAGTATCAACCCCCTTTTATTCACTTAGTCCCAGAACCTTTCAAAAAAAAGTGTCAACACCACTTGCAAGAAAATCTACTCTTGACACCTTCATCTTTTCCAGCCATGAGGTTGTAACCAAAATGAAACATTTTGCCTGCATCTTTTCAATGAAGAGTTTCTGTCACATAGGCCGTAATGCCTTCTCTACTTATGCTGTCAAATTCTGTTCATCATTTATTTTAACCAGGTTACTCCTTAAACTCACCTCATCATTGATCACTCTACATTTGATTTTCTACTAGGAAAATTTTTAGAATTGCCATATTTCCTCAAGTTAATATCAAACATCTTCAGTACATTACAGCCAGATTTAGATTAAAGCAAGCCTCAATCCTTGACTCTTGCTTCATAACATGCCTGAGTTCTAATACTAATTGTTTTTACTCTTCAAAGTCATTACTCGGGTAGCTCAGTCAGTTGTGCATCAGACTTTTAATCTGAGGGCCCAGAGTTCAAGTCCCTGCTCAAGCAGGTTGCTTAATGTGGGTGGCATGGTGGTTAGCACTGCTGCCTCACAGCGCCAGAGACCCGGGTTCAATTCCCACCTCAGGCGACTGTCTGTGTGGAGTTTGCATATTCTCCCTGTGTCTGCGTGGGTTTCCTCCGGGGGCTCCGGTTTCCTCCCACAGTCCAAAAATGTGCAGGTTAGGCGAATTGGCCACGCTGGATTGCCCGTAGTGGTAGATGTAGGGGAATGGGTCTGGATCGGTGGGTCGGTGTGGACTTGTTGGGCTGAAGCGCCTGTTTCCACACTGTAAATATTCTAATTACTGTCACCTTGTCAACAGTGGAGAGTCACCGCTGACCAAAACTTTAACTGGAAGAGCCACATAAATAACTTGTTACTCCAGCTGGTCAGAAAGTCAGTCTTCTGTAACAAGGGCTTATCTCATGATTTTAGAAAGCCCCTCCAGGAAGTCACAACTCGGGAATGTTATGGAATGCTTTTCATTGCCTTGATGCAGCTGCATTTAATGGAGTGTATCACCAAGAATCCCGAAGTTAAAATCATCACTGGACATCTCCAGGATGAAAGGAAGATCATTGATAAAGCAGCTGAAAACAGTTCCCCAGGTAGTACTGTGGGAAACGCCAGGAGCTCCAGCCTAGTACCAAAACAATTAGCCTACTGAATCACAGCCATTTTCCAGTGTTCTGAGTCTGACACTAGTCATGAAAGAAATTCCATCAGCCCAACCTGGTATCACTACACCTCTGAAATTCAGGGAGCAGGCAGATAAGACACTAGAAAACCGTAAATCTGAAATTGGCATTAAAACTGAGGCACGTTATGAAGCAAGAGGCAAAGATTAAGGATTGCTTTAATTGAAGTCTGGCTGTATTGTAGCTAAGATGTTTAATATTAGATGTTTAATATGGCATTTGTAGCACTGACATTTCTCTTCAAAAGATATTGCTCCCTACGCTTTTTAATTTAATTCATTAGATATAAACAGTCACTATCTTAATTACTTATTTACAATTACACAATAAACATTTATTAAACTATATTTATATATTTGATGAATGCAGGATTAAGATTGCTGTTTTTTGACTCAAAATCATAAAATGCATTATATATCAGCATGTAAATAGAAAATTGAACTTATTCTTAAAAATCTGCTTTCAGAGAATATATTGATAGAGTTTTTTGTTAATGCTTAGAACTTAAATCTATTGCCCTTTTTAAAATTGAACATGGATTGAAAAGGAAGAGAAAAGGCCAACTGCAGCATGTCTGAAAAACCAAGTTTAATTTTGTCATATGTTGTCATTAGGTGGTGCTGTGGTATAGCAAGGCAGGCTTTCCCTCTGAAAGTTCAGATTACTTTAGTAGTGCAGATTGACAGTGCAAACGCCTTCTAGAACGCTGATGCTGAATAGCAATTAAGTACTATAGACAGACAGACAAGACACACACACATACGCGCGCGCACACACAGTTTCCCTAACCATTTGTGTGCACCATTGCCCATCTCCAAACTGTTTCCTCTCCTGACTCCTCTTCACCTCTCCTTCTACTTCCCTCTCAGGACTTAGCCACCACTTTGCTTGGAACTCCTCACCACCTCACTCAACGCTTTACTCGCTGCTTCACTTGTAATGCAGTTTGAGAGGCAAGGCAGCCAGAATAGCATTAATTTCTGATTGCCTTTAGTCCGTACCATCTTTGATACTGGTGGCTAACTGGGAACATAAACATTGAAGGTACCAAGAATGTGCCCTCTGCAGTGCCTGTATTCATAAGAGTAGGCATTTCCTAACGATTGGTTTGGAGAGTCCAATGTAAATAAAGATTGGATAGATTTAACTCAGGTCCATGTGATACAAATGCCCTTCGTAGAGCACTAGCTTGTCAATCTCACACAAAAGTGTTGCTGTAAGGAATATCATACCCTTTCAGTTGATAGAGTGGTTTTCAGGATGGGAGGAACACAGTAAAGGTAAATTGAAGCATTGTGATTTCTGTCTTACACCAATGTTGAACTAGCAGTGTAAATGCAGAATCAAGTGTAAACTGATTCAGAGCAGAGCAAAAGAAAATAATTATTGTTACTGAAAATCAATCTCCTCAGACCCAGGATGTCACTGTATGGATTGTCTCTTAGGTCAACTACCTTCAGCTATTTGCTCAAAATATTGGGCATGGTTTAAAAATTATGGGTCACTTTTCAGAGTGTTTTTTTTCCTCCAAGAGCTGGAAGACATTGGACATTGCATTGGGCAGTGATCATTGAATTTTATTTTAAAGTGGAGATAGATTTTTTATCAGGCAAGGGTGGTAGATGGAAATGTGGAAATCAAAACAAACAGATCAGCCATGGTCTTATTAAGTGAAAGGGACAGGCTTAAAGGTTCAAATAGTCTACTTCTGTTCCTAATTTGTACGGTTGCATGTGTCCTCTCTCCAGCATAAGGTATATCACATCACAGTAAATCTGGGAAAGATTAGCATGTCCTCAAAGAAAAGGATAACTTGATTAAGATAGAGTTAAAAATAAATTAATTACAGTTGCCAAGTCATAAAATCAATTTACTAATAGTTAAGCAAGTAAACAAATAATCAGAGTATTTTGAAGAGAGACATGTTGCCAAAACGTTGTCTGGCGCTCAAGTCAATCAAGAATATCAAACTGGCACATCTATACTACAGGACAAATGGGTCAGCAAGTTGACTGCCATTGTCTGAGGCATTGTACTGTAGAAAGGAAGGAACTATAGGCTCTCCAAGCGACCAGGTAAAAGGCTTAAACATAATCCTTTTGTTTGCAGAGAACAGGTCCCTATGTATGAACATATATTTTCCTACAGAGGGTCAGTATGAGACATGGTAATAAACTAAGCAGCAGATTAATAAAGGAGAATTAATGCAGACTTGGCAAAAACAAATTCTATTTGAACAACCTCAATGCATTCTTTGACAAAGGTAGGACAATGTATTTGCTATGTTCATGGATTTTGAAAAGATGCTTCCCAAAGTGCTACATGCATTTAAGGAGAAGCTAGATTAGCATGAGGGTGGAAAGACTGTGCTGAAAGAAGTAGGTAGAGATTAAAGGTGGCTTATATGGAACAAAACCACCAGCATTTTACCAGTTGAGCAGAATGACTTGTTTAGGCACTACAACTATTAATATAAACTCAGGCAGGGAAGTAAAATTACCAGAATCAAACGGATAGTGGTTAGTGGATACAAAATTTACTGAGGGACAGAAAGCAGACAGTAACGGCGACTGTTGTTTTCCAAGCTTGAATGGAAATTTGCGTTTCCTGGGGATCTGTATGATGTGCTTGATGAGCTGGATTGGGCAGATAGAGCACAATTTCAAAACTTTCAAAACAAAATTTACATGAACTCAAAATATTGCTTTGCTCTGGATCAGTTTACACTTGATTCTGCGTTTACACTGCTAATTTAACGTTGGTGTCAGACAGAAATTGCAATATATCAATATATCTTTACTGTGCTCCTCCCACCCTGAAAACAGTTCTATTGACTGAATAGTGTAACAATTCCCACAGCAATTCGAGAGAGAGATTTGACTGAGATTGATCAACTAGTAATGTGCTTTGGTAAAACAAACAAGGACAGGAATTATTCAGCTAATGGTAGGACCCTGGATAGTGTCATAGAACAGAGAGACCGAGGGGTTCAGGTACATATTTCTTTGAAATTTGTGTCACAGGTAGATAAGTTGGTTGTGAAGGCATTTAGCACTCTTACCCCCATTGCTCAGACCTTAGAATATAGGAGTTGGGATGTCATGTTGCGGTTGTACATTGACGTGGTCTCTTCTGGAGCACTATGGGCAGTTCTGGTTGCCCTACTATAGGAAAGTTATTATTAAATCGAAGAGAGTTCAGAAAAGATTTACCAGGATGTTGTCAGGTTGGAGGGGCTGAGCAATTAAAATAGGTTGGGACTTTTTTCACTGGAGAGTAGGAGGTTGAGGCATGACCTTATAGAATTTTATAAAATCATGAGGGGCATAGATTAAGGTGAATAGCAAGGGTCTTTTCCCTGTGGTGGGGAGTTCAAAACTAGGGGACATATTGTACAGGTGAGAGGTGAAAGTTTTAAGAAGGGCATGAGGGACAACTTTTTTTCTTAAACAGAGTGTGGTACGTGTGTGGAATGAACTGCCAAGAGGAACTAGTAGGTCCCGGTACAGTTACAACATTTAAAAGACATTTTGATAAGTAAATGAATAGGAAGGATTTGGAGGGATATGGGCCAAATGCAAGTTGGTTAGTTTAGGAACATGGTCGGCGTGAACCAGTTGGAAAAAACGGTCAGTTTCTGTGCTGTATGACTCCAGCGCTCTATATGAACCTAAGTTAATACTATCCCATTTCTATTTATATTGGACTCTTCAAACTAGCAGTTAGGAAGGCAGGAAGGGAGGACAGAAACAAACTTTGACAAAACATGGATTGGTGAATTGTGAAGACCTGCTTCAGATTAATTTAATGCAGAGAAGTGCAAGATGGCACATTTTGGTGGGAAGTATGACAAAAGGCAATAAATAACAATTATGGTGCAGGAACCTGGGGTATACAAATCATTGGAGAAAGTGAGGACTGCAGATGCTGGAGATCAGAGCTGAAAATGTGTTGCTGGAAAAGCGCAGCAGGTCAGGCAGCATCCAAGGAGCTGGAGCTTCTGGGCAGAGGAGATGACCTGGGGTGTGCAGTGAGAGGGGGACTCACTGAAATCCTTGTAGAGGGAGGAAGAGAGCTTCTTCAAGGAAGGCATTCTTGCAAGAGGATTCGCAGTAGGTTAAAATCTTCTAGGAGAAAGTGAGGACTGCAGATGCTGGAAATCAGAGCTGAAAAAGGGCTCATGCCTGATACGTCGACTCTCCTGCTCCTTGGATGCTGCCTGACCTGCTGCGCTTTTCCAGCAACACATTTTCAGTATACAAATCATTGAACAATGTACAAATTCAAAAGACTATGAAGAAAACAAAAAAGGGTCCTTGGCTTTACCAAGAAAAATAAAGACTGCTAAAAGAAGGGAATTAGGATAAATTGTAGGCTGAAGCTGCAATATTGTGAAAACACACTTTAGTCAAGGTGTCAAGGTCTTAGAAGAAGCGTTGAAGATATTTATTAGAATGTTACCATGGACAAGGGGCTTAGTAATGTGTACAGATTGAAAAATCAGGGATTATTTTGCCAATCAACCCAAAGTAAAGCTGTCATCATTTGAAACTCAGTTCAAAGATTCAAAAATAGCTTTAACGAAAGCACCTCTGCTTGTTTATGATCATGTATTTTAAAAAAAATCTCTGAAAGTATCCAAGTCTCACAGCTATGTGCTAAAAGAATATTTAGCAGGACCACACACCATTTTATTCAGGAAGACTCAAATATTTTCAATATTTTTCTCTCGCTAGGCAAACTTTCCAAACCTTATGTAGAAATACATAAACTCCCAATACTTAAGAAAATAGCTATATATCTGCAACCAAGACACAAAATCATTACATAGGTTAAACATAAAGATGATGTAAGTTTGAAGTTAGAACTGACAGTTCACAAAACCAATGTATCTGTTTTGCAGTTGTGTCTAACTTTCTTGATTTTGAGTGTGCAGATTAAGAACAGCACACATCAAAACAAAAATTCAAACCAATACTCTTTAGAAATATTTGTAGGGGAAAAAAATCGGCCAAACATATTGCTTAGATCAGCTGCATTTGTATGCAGAGTGCAAAGTTCTTATTGATCTTATAATAACTCTCATTTTTATTGCTTTACTGGCATTCTTTGGCTTCAGTCCTAAATGATCAAACATTTTGCCAATTTTGTCACCCTTTATTAATGTGCTTTACTAGCATTCCCAAGTTAGATTTATGGCAGATCTATTCCACCTTGACCCTTGAAAACCACTAAGCAACATAAGTAGCTGCTTACCATTTCCTATCTCTAGCAACCACACCAATGCACAAAAGGTATTTCAAAACTTTTTTCCTCACAAAAGTTATTCTTACATGTTGCAGTTGTAAAAGCAGTGAGTTTCCATTAGTAAAATCGCTTCTGCAATCCTGGAGACATTTTAGTAAAGATCAGTAGCTCGGTTTGTAGTTGAAGTTGTTGATCAGTTTGCATTTCAAAGGACAAACAAGCAGGAAACTCTCCATCAGAATATATGAGCATGAGCTTGCAGAATGTACAATGTAAAATACCATGCAGCAATTGCAAGAAACATTACATAGGACAAAATGGCAGGAAACTTGCGACCAGAATACGAGTGTCAATTTGAATAATGTGATATACAAAATACCATGCAGCAAATGCAAGAAACATTACATAGGACAAACGGGCAGGAAACTCGCTACCAAAATACATGAGCATCAGCTTGCACCAAAACTACATGACCAGACCTCCCTCCTATCAATACCACCGACATAAAGGACACCAATTCAACTGGGACAATGCTACAATACTGGGACAGGCTAAACAAAACCAACTTGGGAATTGCTGGAGGCCTGGTATTCATCATCTGGTTCCATAAACAAATACCCCATTTACAGACCACTAATGTACAAAACCGAAAGTAAAACCACCCACTACAATGGACAGAACCATATAAATTCGGGGCAGATCACAATGACAGCCTTTTATCCAGAGGCTACAAAGTACAGATGATGTCACACAGGAGGGAGACAAAATGTTTGCAAGAATATCAACCAGCTAAGCAACCAATAACTTCAAATTTAAAGAGTTTTGAATTCCAGTCTCAAGCAATACATAAGATCAATTCTAGTGAGTTTTGACTGTAACTCCAGTTGAGGTTCTGGATTTAGGTTCGCTCACTGAGCTGGAAGATTTGGTTTCAGATGTTTCGTCACCCTACGAGGTAACATCATCACTGAGCCTTCGGATGAAGCACTGGTGGTATGGCCAGCTTTTTATTGATGTGTTTAGATTTCCTTGGGTTGATTTTATCATTTTCTGTTATTTTTCTCAGGGGGGTGGTAAATGGGATCCAAGGCACTGTGTTTGTTGATAGCGTTCCAGTTGGAATGCGATGTTCCTAGCAATTCTCACGTGTCTGTGTTTGGCTTGTCCTAGGATGGATGTGTTGTCCCAGTCAAAGTAGTGGCCTTTGTCATCTGTATTTAAAGATACTAGTGAGAGTAGGTCATGTCTTTTTGTGGCTAGTTGATGTTCACGTATCCTAGTGGCTAGTTTGTCCAATGTAGTGTTTGTTACAGTTCTTGCATGGTATTTTGTAAGTTACATTTGTCTTGCTTGATGTCTGTATAGGGTCCTTCAAGTTCATTTAGGAGAAAGT
Organism: Hemiscyllium ocellatum; assembly: GCF_020745735.1. Taxonomy (NCBI): domain Eukaryota; kingdom Metazoa; phylum Chordata; class Chondrichthyes; order Orectolobiformes; family Hemiscylliidae; genus Hemiscyllium; species Hemiscyllium ocellatum. The sequence goes on from NC_083408.1 coordinate 42,083,266, forward strand.
GAGGACTGCAGATGCTGGAGACCAAAGTTGAAAAGTGTGGTGCTGGAAAAGCGCAGCAGGCCAGGCAGCATCCAAGGAGCAGGAGAATCAACATTTCGGGCATAAGCCCTTCTTCAGCACCACAATTTTCAACTCCTTCAAGTTCATTAGCTAGTGTTTTAGTGTGTTGGTGAATTTGTGGAAAATCAATTCTGACAGGAGGTGGTAATGCACTAGCTTTTAATCAGGAACTTAATATAGCAGCTACTGGCAAGTTTTATGGTATATATCAATGTATAGTATTTAAAGCTAAAAACTGGAAGGCAATGTGTCCACTTGGTAACCCTCCTGAGTGCGAGGGTCAAGGACATCTCTGATTGGTTGCATGAAATTCTTAAGGGGGAGGTTGAGCAGCCAGAGTTCTTTGGACAGATTGGTACCAAAGACAAAAGGAGGAAAAGGGATAAGGTCCGAAAGAGTGCTTTTAAGGAGTTAGGCAGAAGATTAAAATGCAGGACCTCAACAGTAGTATTTACTTACCGTGGCACGGGTTAACAAGAGAAGGAAGAGGAGGATCTGACAGATGAATGCATGGATTCAGAGTTTGTGCAGGGGGCAGGATTCAGATTCTTGGATCATTGGGATCTCTTTGGGGCAGAGGTGATATGTACAAGAGGAATGGGTTGCAGCTGAACTGAAGGGGATCAATATTCTGATGGAGAAATTTGCTAGAGCTATTTGGGAGTTTATGAACTTGTCTACCATGGAGGGGAGGGGGTTACTCCAAAGCAGTAGGGAGACGAAAGAGAAGGTTGACAGTCTAGAGGTTAACGAGAGCAAGTTCAATAGTAACAGCAGTGTTGGTAATGCCAGTACCACACAGGGTGGTCAGGAGCACAGGGAAGCAAGGGAAGTCTGGGTAGAACCACTTGGACATGTACTAATAGAGTTAGAAAGACTGGCATTCAGCCTAGTTTTGTAGATCTGTTCAAGTGCATTTGTTAATACAGGTGAAAAATATGTTGTGATCCACATTAGATGGTTGGAAACATGGCTTTATTTCGATGAATATTACAGTCACCAGAAAACATATAAACTTCAAAATAGGAGATACTTGATGGTTCAGATTGTAAAGTTGCCTTTCACCAGAAGATAAAATTTTGATTCATTGAACAGAAGAACAAACAGATAAAATGACAGTGATGCACTTCAGTGAGACCCCCTTTCTGCATATCATTATCTAATTAAATGGAAAGGAAGTGAAAACAAGATCATAAATTCTAAACACTTGAAAATCCAAATTAAACATTTGGGAGCATTTTTCAATGCAAATTTTTAGTGCCTTTGAATGACTGAATACTTAATGAAGCCAAAAAGGTTTTAGAAAACATTCAAACAGCCCCAAGGTGACTTTCTCCACAAGCTACACATATTTAGAGGACTATCTTCTGAAAAAAGGAAATAACATTCCAGTTCACTTCAGTACATTTTTTGTCACTTCCAGCATACTGAAAATTTCTAGGAGCATAAATAATCTGAACCCTGTTAGAAAATGAAAGTTAATTGGCATTTATTCTTGCCAACACAACCTTTACCTGGAGTAAGGTACCATTTCAGATTGTCTCGTGACTTACTTTAAATCTAGCTTCAGTGAATTTTCAAGTTGAAATAAATTCATGCTGTCTGAGGATGGAGAGACGAAATATCTTTTTACTTTAAACCAACTGGAGTTCAGAACACCTATAGCAAAGGTTAACATCGCAACAACATAGCTGAATTTTAAGGTGCTCTAAATTGATTTGGTCAATCACTAATGCGGGCTTTTAGGTTGCAATGACTAAATAAGAAATGTATATGGATAGGTTAGGTGAACAGGCCAAAATCTGGCAGATGAAATTTAATGTGAATAAATGTGAGGTTATCTATTTTGGTCAGAAGAATAGAAAGGCAACTTGATGGAGTGAAACTTCACAGTGCTTTAGTGCAGAGGGATCCGAGTGTCCTTGTGCATGAATCATAGAAAACTAACAATCAGGTACAGTAGGTAATATAGGAAGGAAAATGAATTTTAGCATTTACTGCTAAAGGAATTGAGTATAAGAGTAGAGACGTAAAGATGCAATTCAGAAGTTATTTCCCTCAAAGGGTTGTGAATCTGTGAAATTCATCACACCAGAGTACAGCAGATGCCGGGAAATTAAGTAAATTTAAGGAGGCGAGAGTTTTTAATGAATAATGGTTGAAGAGTCATGGAGAGTGGCAGAAAAGTGGAGTTGACAACAGGATAAGATGAGCCATAATCATATTAAATGGTGGAACAGGCTTGAAATTATGAATTTCTTATTCCTAGTCCTACCTCTTATGTTCTTATATCATAATCAGCTACAGCAGAGGTCTAACATTTTTAGTGGCCTTGTAAATTGCTGCATGAACAATTGTGAGAAGCAAAGAAAAATTTTGTCCTACAGACCTGTTAGAGACTGAGCCAAAAACAAGATGTCCAGTCTTCACAAGAAACAAAAAATATTAGAGTAGAGATTTGTTTTGCATCACTCTTTGTAAATGAAATTTAAAGCAAAGCATAATTTCTCTCAGACAACACTCATTTGCTTCAACTTGAAAGATCACTAACATTATACATTTGAAATCTACAAAAGTCATTCTGAAATAGTAGAGCTACAGGTCAGTGCTGGTTATTGCAGCATTCATAAGAATAAAAGCAAATCAATATTCATTCTGGAAAGAGTAGTACATTAATGGACCTCCTTTAGTGATGAATAAAAAATAACCGCTGTGTTTTTATTTAAAATCTGATCCCAGTTTAGCACGGTAACTAGAAATCTTATCTCCAGCTAGAATTGCCATTCTGCACTCCCTAAAGTGCCTGTTGTGCATTGTGCAGAAACAGAGCTTTCAGAAAAGAGGGGCCATCTGCCGAGGATCATCCGGCAATATACTGATCGTGTCTTCTGCTTTTCCACACAACATACACAACATGGTGTATTCCTGGAGAAAGAGGGGAGAAATAGCCAGCATCAGTACCATTGGAAGGATATGATTGTTGACTACATGTTAAACATTGTTACTGTGAAATGCAGTTTGGACTGGAAATTTTAAACAGGTCTTCTAAAACTCTCCTAATGAAACCAAAACAAGAAACTAAAGCACATAGATCAATACCTGAAGAAAACACTTGCCACTTAGAGAATGGCCAAATAGTTCAGTACCATTAAGCTATAAGAAAAACAAATTCTGTGTGGAATTACCTTCTGTGCACTTCACAAATGATACATGTTGTTAAATCTACAAATAAAAATAGTATTTGAAAATCTCCTCCAAAGAAAATAAAAATAAACTATTCCAGCCCATTGAAGGTGCAGTAACTAGAATAAGAATTCTGATGCATTGTTCAAAAAGTTGCACAAGTGCCCTGATGAACTTGGCCCTCTTCCTTATACATGAATTAGGAAGAACAAGCCCTTCAGACCCTTGATCTTACACCGACATTCAATAAGATCACGGCTGATCTGACTACTCCATCTTTCCACTTGTCCTCTAATAAACGTTCACCTCCAGCTTCTCAAGAATCTGTCTATCCCCACCTCAAAAATATTCAAATACTCTCTTTGCACCCTTTTGATGAAAAGACGTCCAAAAATGCTCAACCCTGAGATTTAAAAAAAATCCTCCTCACATCTCTTAAATGGATGACACTTTATTCTTAAACACTGACTCTTCAGCTCAAGATTCTCTCAGAAAAGGAAAACCTATCCACATGCATGGTCATGCTCCCTCAGGATTTCATAAGTTTTAACCAAGTCATACCTTGTTCTTCTAAATTCCAGACAAATCAAAGCTACCCTCCCTTTTTTCCATCAGACATGTTGTTCATTTCAGATTATAGTCCAGTAAACCTTTTCTGAACTGCTCCAACTATAACATACAAGAGCATGGCGCTGGAAAAGCACAACCGGTCAGGCAGCGCCCAAGGAGGAGGAAAATTGACATTTCAGGCAAAAGCCTGATGAAGGGCTTTTGCCTGAAACGTTGCTTTTCCTGCTCCTCAGATGCTGCCTGACCAACTGTGCTTTTCCAGTACCATACGCTCCACTCTAATCTGCTGTCCTCACTTTTGCCAACTATATTTATGCCCACCCTTAAATAAGGAGACAAATACTGTACATAATATTCCAGATATGGTCTCACTTTTACATTCTATGACTGAAGCACAAAATTCATACTTTTGTATCCAACACCTCTCACAATAAATAACACTGAGTAATTTGACCTTTCAAATTCAAAAATGAAAGAAACTCAAGTTCATACCCTCAAAAATCCCACGTCACTCTCTGAAATTTACATTATGCTCCTACTGAAGAAATGTTCACAGGTACAAAGCAGGCCTAACATATCAGTTCATTTTGTTCAATTATATAAAAAGATCACAACATAACAACGAATGTGAAAAGACATCAGTAGCTATCTAAATTTAACAGAAGCTCAGTTGAGAAGGAAAAAAAATCATAGTGAAACAAGGCTATCTAACCTTGTGAGCTTTTCAAAAAGCTTGTCTGATATAGTGATGTAACTGAAACAAAACCACCACCTCTAAGAAACTAATCAACAGCACTGCAGGTGATGGAAAGGAAAATTTATTTTGAGAATTACAGTAAAAAAAATCACTGAATAAACCTTACCTGGTAATCATCAACAACAGTGAATGTGTACTCATGTTGTGCTATAATATGGTGGCAATTTTGACAGACATCTGCAAGAAATAATGCAACACAGATTATAGTTAAAATGCAGCAAATGGATCTAGTTCAGAAGTGGTGTTATACTGAAGCACAATATATCAGTAATAGTCAATCTCTGAGGGGTCTCGATGATGTAAAGCTTCAAAAGTAAACCATAAGTGGCTAATAAGCGTCACTTGAAACTCCAGTAGAAAACAAGAGCCGTGAAATCACTTCGTATATCGTACACTACTTGCTGGGAACTTTATAGGCAGGAGTTTATTTCAGAATTTTTCCAAAGGCAGCTGATGACACACTGAAAGGTTAATGACTGTTAGAAAATCATTGCACATTTATTGAGTGCCAATCAAAAGTGATTATACATAAATAATGCCCCTGGCATTTGATTATTTCACTATTACATTGGCATAGTCAGTGAATCTAATCGCTCTTCTTTCTGCATCTAAATAGCAAAGCAATAAAACTGGAAAAATCTGCACAAGAACAAATTCAAAGCAGATCAGTTATTTAAGGCTTCAAATTACATGACGAGAAACAAACTAAGTTTCTGAAGTTCCTCTATCTGCTATTTCAGGGATTTGAAATACTTTTGTTAAAGGAACAATCTGTCACAAATACAATCAACATGCCACATTAATATTCTAGCTCTGCTAAGACAATATGCTGTTATGACAGTTACAGTGCATTAATCCAGATGGATACGTTTACTGACTCTTTTTATTAATATAGGAGTAAAAAGTGACGTCTGCAGATGCTGGAGATCAGAGCTGAAAATGTGTTGCTGGAAAAGCACAACAGGTCAGGCAGCATCCAAGGAACAGGAAATTCGACGTTTCGGGCAAAAGCCCTTCATCAGGAATGACTGACTTTCCTGATGAAGGGCTTTTGCCCGAAACGTCGAATTTCCTGTTCCTTGGATGCTGCCTGACCTACTGTGCTTTTCCAGCAACACATTTTCAGCTTTTTATTAATATATCAATGAACAGCTAAAACAACTGGACACTATATTCTAAACTCATGTCATCTCATAGAGAAAACAATCATCTGAATGCTTCCATCTTATTCTATAAAAGACAAGGATTCCATAGCTAAAAACTTACGGTCATATGTAACAATTTCTTCGCCATCATCATCATCTTGGGTTCGATTAGTAATGAGCACAAAGTCTCTTTTACTGCACTCGGCACAACCCACATAATTTAACAGAAAAGATCCATTCTCCAAACAAGTGTTCCCCTGTATAGGAATGAAAGAAAAGTGGATTCACACACAAAATTCCTTGCACCACTTAATTTTATGAATAGCTTTGTAATATGTATATTTCCTAATCAGGGATGGCCCATTTCCAGGCCATTGGCAGTCCAATTCCAAAACCAGCTATAAAGAATTTAAACCAAGAGTAGAGAAGGTAATTTGTTGCACAGTTTTACCAAAGAAAGATTTAAAAGTATTTAAGCAGCACAACAGACAGTAAGTATAATTCAGGAACAGAAAGAGCCAAGAAAGAGAACCTGTTGTCAGGCCATTTGCTCAAAGGCTAACACGAACATGAAAAAAATCTATTGAAGTGTTGGAATTTTAAAGGAACAATAATATTTTGGAGGTTTCCATGTGCAAATCATTTTAGCATGACAGTCAAGATGGATAAACTTGTTAAAAATACTATTGGAATCCTGAGTTTTATAAGCAGAATACAGTGTAAAAGAAGGAGGGGTATTTTAAAACATTTGAAATCATAGGTTAACTTCAGCGAGCATATTGTTCCTTATGGTCTGGGCGTTGGTACTCAAGATTTTTAAAAATTCATTCACGTAACAGGGGCATTGCTGGCAAGGTGGGAGAGGTAGAGCAATGAACAGGTTGAATAACTGACTCAGAGTAGAGGTCCTATGTTGGTGAAGGCATGCCCAGCAATTGAGGGTCAAGGAAAATCTAAGAGTGTGCATTTGAGGAGTTATGAGATCTTGGTGCAGTTTACAGGTGGAGGAGGCTGTAGAGATAGGGAGAGGTAAGGGTAGGTGCAGAAAGAAAATAAGGATAGCAATTTTTTACATGAAGGAATCAACAAATTAGGAAGCAATGTAGGTCAATGAGCAGAGCAGTGACAACAGGACATGGACTGAGCTTGGATATCCTTTTATCCTGCATATCAATAAAAAAAGTCAACATGGTTAGCATTGCTGCCTAACAGTACCAGGGGACCCAGTTTGATTTTAACCTCGGATGACTACGTGGATTTTTCACGTTCTCCCGAGACTTTGTCTACTTATCCTATCCATGCCCCTCATTACTAAAGTGATTGAGTTTAAAAGCAGGGAGGTTATATTGCAGCTCTGGGTAGGCCACACCTGGAGTACTGCATGCAGTTTGGTCTCCTTACCTGAGAAAGGATGGCTCTGGAGGGGGTGTGAAGGAGATTCACTAGGTTGATTCTGGAGTTGAGGGGGACAGACTGAGTAGACTGGGATTATATTCATTGGAATTCAGCAGAATGAACCAGGGGATCTTATAGAAACATAAAATTATGAAAGGAATAGATAAGACGGAAATAAAAAGAATGTTTTCACTGGCAGGTGAGACTAGGACAAGAGGGCATAGCCTCAAGATTAGAAGGAGCAGATTTTGGACTAAATTGAGAAGCAACTTCTTCACCCAGAGGGTTGTAAATCTATGGAATTCCTTGCCCAGTGAAGTAGTTGATACTACTTCATTAAATGTTTTTAAAGCTAAGATTTTCTTTTGAACAATAAAGGAACTAAGGGATATGGCGAGAGCGCTGATCTGCCCATTCCTCAGTAACAAGCCCAAACAAGCAGACAACACATCTAGAAACCCTAGTCACTTTACCTTACATCAAAGATATCTCTGAAATGACTTCCAGACTACTCAGACCCCTTTGCATCATGGTAGCCCAAAAACCTACCTACACACTACCTACAGTAACTAATAGAAAAACCCTATACCAACAATAAGCAAAACGAATGTCATTTATGAAATACCTTGCTAGGATTGTAATAAACACTACATCACTCAAAGGCAGAAAACTAGCCACCAAGATACACGAACATCAACTAGCTACAGAAAGACATGACCCATTATCACTAGATTCCTCACATACAGTTAAAAGAACACCACTTTAACTGCGATAACACATCCATTCTAGGACGAGCCAAACAGAGACACGCATGAGAATTTCTTGAAACATGGCATTCCAACTGGAGCTCTAAATAAACACATCAATTTGGACCCATCTACCATCCTCTGAGAAAGAGGACTGGAAATGACATCACCCACCCAAAGAAACCTAAGCACAGAAACAGAAAGTGGGACATACCACCAGCACTTCGCCGGAGACTCACTGATATTACCTAATATGGTAACGAAACGTCTGAAAACAAACCTTTCAGCTCAGCGAGCAAATGTACATCCAGAACCTCAACCTGAGCTACAAATCTTTTTTTAACAAAATCACTTTCCATGATATCACTCAAGTGAAATGCCACAGTTTGCATTTACACAGTGGTCTTTCTTTCAGTTGAAATTGTTACTACTGTCAGTGAGGCTTCACTGACAGTAGCATCCTACCAACTTACACAGGAAACAATCAGATGCTGCTGCAGACTAAAGACCATTTATTATACAGATCATCTCAACCATACTGCCTTCTGCCCTCAACCAACATCCAAAAATGAAGTCAGGTCTAAGGCAGCAACTAATATACTATTCTGAGCACCCTACAAGTAGAAACTTTGTAATGCACTATTACATTTAAAATGTACCACAAACTAATAACCAATCACTATTTGAAGCTATGTCAAATCTTCTTTTACTTAGAACAGAGGAGCAAGTGCATGGTAGTCAAATTCACAATCACCACCAAGGTAGGTACAAAAGTAATAGCAAGTTGCAGATGGATACGGATAGTACAAGTGAGTGAACAAAGATGGACCACAGCATGAAATGCCAGATGAAAAGTAATATCAAAATGGTCACCTTCACAGGAAATAATATGACTTAATGGGAGAATGAATGTAGAATGTGAATGTAGATTTGCTTGCTGAGCTGGCAAGTTCATTTTCAGATATTTTGTCACCGTACTAGATAACATCTTCAGTGAGCTTCCGAATGAAGCTGTAGAATTCCAATGTGTAAAGGGATTTAGGTGGTCTGGTATATGAACGATAAAATGTTAGTTATGCATACACAGCAAGAGGAAGAGACTAATGAGATGTTAACCTAATTATAAGAGGAATTCAGCATAAAGGTAAAAAGGTTATGCTTCAGTTATACAGGATACTGGCAAAACCATATCATAGAAGTTTTAGAGTGCAGAAGATGATCAGTTAATCCATTATGCTACACCACATATCCCTTTTCCTACTTTCCAATCTTGTAAAGTGAGTTTATTAATTCCTTCTCTGCTCAGCAGTGTCTCATTTACCACCCTCAGAAACTTTCATCGTATTGGATTCCAACATCCTTTGGATGAAAAAGTGGTTTACAGAGTCCCCAGCATGTTTTTCAGTCCTTGTGCATTCAAAGTGAAGAGGCAGTATTTTCTAAATGTATAACCCTTAAAAATACTTAATTCAAAATAACCTGGAGTTTTTTTTATTCATTTATGGAAAGATGGGCATTGCTGGCTGGTCAGCTTTTATTGCACAGCCCTATCTGCCCTTAAGAAGGTGATGGTAAGCTGCCCTTCTTGAACTGCTGCAGTCCATCTGCTGTAGATTGAGCCACAATGTCATTTGGGAAGGAATTCCAGAATTTCGACCCAGTGACAGTGAAGGAATGGTGATATATTTCCAAGTCAGGATGGTGAGAGGCTGGAAGGGGAATGTGATGTGGTCCCAAGTATCTGCTACAATTGTCAGAGAGTCACAGAGTCATACAGCACAAAAAAGAAAGACCCTTTGGACAAACTAGTCCATGCTGACCTAGTTTCCTAAACTGAACTAGTCCCATTTGCCTGCTTTTAGCCCATATCTCTCTCCTTCGACATGGATACGATCGTGGGCTTGGAAGGTTACGTATGAGGATCTTTGGTGAATTTCTGCAATGCACGTTGCAGATAGTATACATAGTGGCTGCTGCTGAGCACCTGTAGTGGAGGAAGTGCATGTTTGTTGATGTGGTGCCAATCAAATGAGTTGTTTTGGGTTGGGTCAATCAAAATAAAGAGCAAAACAGCCAAATACAGTCTTAATACTAACATTACTTCTTTGTTCAGTTTCTTAACACTAACTAAGATAGCAACAGACATGCTAGATCAGCATTGAATAAAGGTAGGGATTTTAGCCCAAATTTCCATACCACGATGTAGCATTGTATGACCATCAGGTAATAAATGGCACACATTGCTGAATAGTCTGTGAAGACTCACATTAATAGAGAACTGAAAACCATAAAATCAAGTCGCTACAAGGATTCAATAACTTCAGTATAGCAAGAAACAAATTGGGAGAAAATTACTTGAAGCATGAGTTCAGACAATGAACCAAGTGTCCACCAAGTTAATCCCCATCACAAAGCAGGAAATATTGGAATTCTGTTTAAGAAAGAACTGCTGACCAACTGTGCCAGTTTGTATATACATTACATCATTTCACCCATGTGAGAAACCATGCCTTTCAATTTACATAATCCTCCAACAGATACCAACTTCAAAAGAAAAGATTGGAATAATATCCAAGAGTAATTGACAGAGCTCACACACACATTTAAACATACCCAGCTCTACCATTTTTTTAATAATAGAAATACAGAAAACAAACAGCAAGCAAATCAAAGAAAGTGATCTTATAAACGTAGACAAGGATGACACCACATGACAGGGAGGTGTATTGAATGCTGCAGTAAAGGTTAGTTTAACAAGCCTAACTTAAACTGTATTCAAGGTATTGTGTCCCAAGTTCATTTCTGTGAAGTTTATCTCCTTGTTTAATCAACAGAAGCAAGGCAGTGCCATAGAATACTTCCTCTCAAACAGTCACTTGGGACAGAGGATGACTCCCTTCCACTGAGTGCCCAGTGCTGAACCCACAGCCCACTGTAGGTAACATTTGTTGAAAGAAGTCAGTGGGATGCTTGGCTTTCCACACACCCTTCCCCTAATACAGTATTTGCGCCTGGGCTGATCAGAGATTGGCCTCTCTACAGGGATGCCTTTCCTTGAACTGAGGCAGGTTCGGGCTCCCAAAAGTCGCTGGGGATAGCGGCCATTTTCAAGTCATCCCTCATTGGGCTGGGACTCAGTGGCTGAACAAGGAGGGGCAGGCGGGGATCCTGATCATATTTGAAATAACTGGGGGGGGGACGTGAGGGAAGAAGGGAGGTAAGAGCTGGACAGAGAGAGAGAGAGAGAGAGAGGGCGATGGGGTGGAGCTTAACCGCAGCCAGGAAGGAGACGAGGGGCCGAACTGTTGAGCTGGGTTTTTAACATCTCTTTCCCCTCACTCATCCACCCACCCTCCCCGCTGTGACCGGCGCCATGCTCTCACCCGCTCGGGATACTCCTTCTGAACGCAGCCCGCGCACATCCCGCAGCCGTTAAAGCCGGTACAATTCAAATTCAAATCATCCTCCTCCCCCCCCAAAGCTGGGCTCGAGACGGTCACCGTCGCTGCCGAATGACCTCACAGCCCCCCCCCCCCACCAACTCTCGCGAGATGAGCCCACGCTCCCGAGTCAACGGCATCGCGAGGATCAATAAAGTTGCGGCATTCAAAGAGCGGCGGAAGGAGAGTGACAGGGCAGGAGGAGTTGTAGGTTCTGAAATCCGGAATAGACAGGCAGCATCAGGTAGCGGAGAAATCGACGTTTCGGGTGTAACCCTTCTTCAAGAGTCGGGGGTGGTTGTAGGGGGGGAGCTGGAGATAAAGGGGGTGAAGTGGGGATAGGTGGTGTTGGTCAGTGGGACCAATCAGTCTGGTTGGCTGGTAGTGGAATGGAGGGTGAAGACCGTCCTGTTTGTACAAGTCCCACCTACTCCAGAATGGGCCCCAATTATCCAAGAACCTGAAACCCTCCCTCCTGCAGCATCCTTGCAGCCACGTGGAAGATGAGGTGTTGTTCCTCGAATTTGCGGTGTGGTTTGTTTTGGCAATGGAGGAGCCAAGGATGGCCGTGTTGGAAAGCGAGTGGCTGGGGGGAATTGGAATGGGCAGTGACTGGGAGGTCCATTCAGCACCTGCAGGCGATGCTTGGTGAACTGTTCCCTATGTTTACGTTCTGTCTGCCAAGTGTGGAGAATCCCACACTGGGAGCACCTGATGCAGTGAACTAGGTTGGAAGCGAGGCAGGTGAACCTCTGTCTCACCTGGAAGGACTGTTTGGGGCCCTGGATGGAGGTGGGGGGAGGGGTGGTGAACTGGCATGTTTTACATCTTTTTCAGTTGCAGGGAATGTACTTGGGGGGGAAATCCATGGGGTAGAGTGGCACAAATCAAGGACTGTTGAAGGGAACAGGCCTTGTGGAAGGCAGAGAGGGCTGGGGAAGGGAAGATATTCTTGGTTGTGGGGGTCTAGTTGCAGTTGGCAGAAGTGTTTAAGGATGATGCGTTGGATGTGGAAACTGGTGGGGTAGTCAGTGAGGACCAGACGAACTGCCTTTATTGTGTTGGGGGTGTGGTGTTTAGAGCAGCAGAGCAGGGAATGGAGGTGGTGCGGCAAAGAGCTGTCTGGATGATTTGGGGGGGAGGAGGAGGAAAAGCAAGTTGTTCAAAGTATGTGGACATCTGGGATGCTTGCGAGTGGAATGTCTCCTTGCCTGCGCAGATGCGGTGGAGGTGGAGGAATTAGGAGAAGGGATGGAGTTCTTGCAGGATACTGGGTGGAGAAGGTGTAGGTTTGTAGTAAAAATCCATCTGGAAGTTGTGGGCCAAGTCTGTGAACTGCTTCAGTTCAGCCTGGGTGCAGGATAGTGCACCAATGCAGCCTTTGATATAACAGCAGAAGAGTTGGAGCATAGTGCCTGTGCAGGTACTGAAGAGGGGGAGTGAGGATGGGGTTGTAATGTTGTTCATGGAGAGATGTATTCAAGCAGGCAAATCCTCACCTCTGAGTTACAAGCAGTTGCTTCCTACAAAATTACAAAGAGGAAACCTTTTTCTGATGTCAGTGCAAGGCATCACAATATTTTGTTTCAGGAGCATTTCCTGATGCCTGCCCTAAGAGTTTTAGGGGCAAAACTCAGCAGATCTGGCAGCACCTAGACAAATAGAAGTGCAGTTAACTTTTCAAAGCCAGTGACTCTGAAGCATTAACTCTGTTTCTTACTTATCATAGAATTTCTAGAGTGTGTGGAAGGAGGCCATTTGGCCCATCGAGTTCTGCACTGACCCTCCGAAGGGTATTCCATTCAAACCCTCAACCCCCCTGCAATGGCTAATCCACCAAACTTGCACATCTTTGAGCTGTGGGAGGAAACCAGAGTACCTAAAGGAAACCCACACAGACAGAGGGAGAATGTGCAAACTCCACACAGGCAGTCATCTAAGAATGGAATGTTGTGAGGCTGCAGTGCTAACCACTGAGCCACTGGGCTGCACCACTTCACAGATGCTGCCAGGCTTGCTGAGTTTGGCTAGCAATTTCTGTTTTTGTTCCTGCATCTGTAGATTTTTTTTATCCATAAGTTTTAAGACTAATTTTCTCCCCAACCTAATTTTATAAAAGTTTCTGTCTAGTTTTAGATGTGTCACCTGGTTATTCTCCAATAGGTTAAATCCCACTGAAAAACTGGAGTTTCTTTCTCCCCCCCCCCCCCCCCCCAATCACCACCATAATTTGAGTACATAAGCCAGATTCATATTGAGGAAGGCTTCACTGCCTTTTGCACACTGCAGGAGCTCGGCAGATAGACCATGGTGTCACTGTGTGCAGCTTAGATTTGAAACCAGTGCTGCCATTTTGAAGCTCAGCATTCCAATTAATGTCCTGTGTTATGTGGTACAGCTACTCTTATGTTGAGGAGCGGGAAGAATACCTTACCAGTGGGATCATCTACTGCTGATAGGTTAACTGTTGATCTCTTTGGCAATTGTTTTTGATTCCACAAGCATACAGTAATTTTTATGGTTGTTTAAACTGACGGGAGGTTTCGGGGTGTGGTTGATGCCAAAGAAATGTTTGCTGACTCCAAGTCTTCTGTGCAAACCAGTTTTTTCCAGACATGAATGCATTAGTTGCAACAAATAAAGGGTGGCTGTTGAGTTCAAAGGACCCTCTGTAGATCATATAATTGATAACTTTGGAGTATAACGCATATAAGTTTTGAGTTTCACACACAAAATGCAGTCACATCAAACGTGATAGAGCAGAATGTTGAAATAATGCTAGGAATACTGCAATATGTAACTCACCTCCTGACTCTCTAAGACCTGCCCACCAACGACAAGACACAAGTCAGGAGTGTGATGGGTGCACCTCCAACAACATTCAAAAAAACTCTACACCATCCAGGACAAAACGACCTGCATGATTGGCGCTGCATCCACAAACATCCATGTCCTCCACACTCGCATAATAGTATATACTACTTACAAGATGCACAGCAAGAATTCACTTAGCATCTTGCAACCCCGTGACCACTTCAATAAGGGCAGCAGACCCTCTTGCTGCAGTCATCACCAATGGGGTACAATCGAGCAATTTTAGCATTTTTAGGGGCAGCCGACAGTGCTGTCCCCTTTTGCCATTGCTTTTTACATTGCTGATTGAACCACTGATGGAGGCCATTCGTAAGGATGCTAGTATATTGGCTTCAGAAGTGGGGTCAAAATTAAATATGATTTCGTTGTAAGCGGATGGTGTCTTCATTTTTTGTCAAACCCAGCAGTTTCAGTGCCTTGCCTGATACAATGCATCAGCTCTTTTGGCATTTTTTTGGGGTGCAAGATTAATTTTGCAAAATCACAGGCTATGCCTATGGGTAGTCTCACGAAGGTGCTTGGTCTTGAAGGTGAATCTCAATTCGCATTTAAGTGGTCACAGGGGGGCTTTTATGTATTTGGGCATATTAATCACTCCAGTTCTTGATCGGTTGTTTAAAGCTAATTTTGTTTAATTATTCAACAAAAATCAAACAAGACCTTCAAAGAGGCGCTTCCGGTCTCATGGTTATGTTAGATACCACTTATTAAGATGGATATTGCTTCTCCCTGATTTTTGATAAGCAAACGTTCAGGCAACTAAGCAGCTGGTTCATCTCTTTTATTTGGCATTGTAAGCAGTCCCTTGTTAAATTAGCTAAACTGCAATTGCTTCGCAGACTGGGGGGAGTGGATCTCCCAGACGTTAGCAACTATCAACTAAGTTCACTTTTATCTTACGTGAGTGATTTAGCTTGTGGGGACCCTCCTTCAATATGGTTAGATATCGAAACTTTTCAAGCAAAGTGCCCCTTACTAACTTACTGGTTTTGGGTTTTTAACTGGGGGTGATAGATTCAGGAATCAAACATTGGGCAGCTAAGGGTGTGTCTTGCATGGGTGATTTATTTGAGGGAGGCACAATGATGTCTTTTGACCAGTTAGCACGGAAATACGAACTATCTAGTAGGGACACCTTTTTCTCAAGTTAGTGATTTTATTTTAAAAACCTGCATTTTTGACTGATCCTCAAATCCGACATAGAGAGGAGAATGCTCAGTGTTAAGAGTACATATCTGTCAGCACTTTATATTATCAACTGGGGGATGGCCCCTCAGATGAGTTTGCTCGACTTTCCAAGGTGAGAGAGAGCTTAGCGTTGAGGTCTTCTCAGAGGCATTGGAAGATACTTGGGAAAATGCAAGAAAGGTATCAATTTTAATAGGACCCATGCTTTACAGTTGAAGATTCTCCACAAGGTCCACTTGGATCCAGGTCATTTATTAAAATTTAATCTAGGGGTATCTTCAATATGCCCCGAGTGTAAAGTTGGTGCGGGCACTCTTACCCATTGTCTCTGGTCCTGTGGTAGGCTTCAAACATACTGGAGTGCTGTAACAGGTATAATGGAGAGAGGTTTGGGTGTAAGGGTGGAGAAGAACCTGATCTTTTTTTCTTGACCAGCCCAGTGTATTCCCTACAGATGCGCATAAGAAAATCTTTTTTTTTTAACATCTTCACTTTCTGCGCAAGAAAGAATATCTTGTTAACTTGGGTGTCCAAAAATCCCTCGGGCTTATCGGTTTGGTGTAAGATTGTTATAGAGCATATCCCCTAGGATTTTCTTACAAGTATGGGACACCACAAAACTAAGAATTTCTGTAAGACATGGCTGTTCTTTTTGGATTACCTGGACACAGATTCGTCTGCCACACTAATAAGAGCTTTTATATCACCGTAAAGATTGTGCTTTAGGAGTCCAATATCCAGAGAGGGGGAACTGCGAACATATGAGTAGGTAAAAATTAATGCTCTCAATATTTGTGAGTTAGTGTATTGCTCAGATGTATTATTATTATTATTATTTATTTGTTTTTTTTGTTAGTTATTTATTTAGTTAAGTAGTTAGTTGGTTTTTTTGGTTTTTTAAATACATAGTTATACATTTGTACATGAGGGCAGTTTTGGGGTTTTACATTTTTTTGGTGTTCGTTCTTTGTATTGTTTTGAATTGTATTGTCTTGTAGTTGTAAAATTTAAAAATCCATTTTTCAAATAAAAATATATTTCAAAAATAAGGGCAGCAGATACATGGGGACACCATCATCTCCAAGCCACTCACCATCCTGACTTGGAAATATATCACTGTTCTTTCACTGCCACTGGGTCAAAGTCCTGAAACTCCCCCCACCACCACCACCCCCACCCCAATAGCAACCTACAGCAGGTGGACTGCAGCGGTTCAAGAAGGCAGCTCACTACCATCTTCTCAAGGGCAGCTTGAGATGGGCAATAAATGCTGGCCAGCCAGCAATACCCATGTCCCACAAATAAATAAATAATGCATCTATGTGTTGTGCAAGCAGCAGGATGCTAGACTAAGGATGTGTATATAAGTTGCTGTCTAGCTGCAAGTTATCTGCTCATTAACCAAACCTGTTTAATACTTCCAAGGAAATTTAACCTGCACTATTTATCAATGCAATTTGACAGCAGCATTTCTATGAAGGAGAGCAACACAACTAGAACAGCCATCAGTTATATGCTGGAGACGATGGACTCCAAGGCCCTGTTCCAAGTTAGTGCCAAATTCTTTTGTGTTCTCCCATCTCTATAAACTCAAACTTTACACAGTGGGTTCTTCCTCCATGCGTCAATTACGCCATATCTCTCCAGTTATCTAACTCTGATTTCACGTATGCTTTCCATCTAGATGCCTGAATTGGTCACCTCCAATGACCTATATTGATTTGCTAAACCATCAGCCTCTCCACATCCTGTTTCTTAGAACCATACAATCTCTACAGTATTCTTGTAAACTTGCATTCCTCATGGCTAATCCATTAGCCTGCATATCCCTGGACAATGGGCAACTTAGCTTGGCCAACCCATCTAACCTTCTCATCTTTGGACTGAGGATCTTCCTTTAGTCTCACGTCATTGATCATGGCTGAAGATCCTCCTTTAGTCTCACGTCTTTGATCATTCTAACTAACATATCCTTTACCTTAACATCCACAGTCTTGCTGGAATGCACTGTAAAGCACTTTGTGACATTTTTACATTAAAGGTATCAATGCAAATTATTCCTGTTTGCAATGTATCTTCAGTTGCCAATAATGCTTAACCAGTGTATGTCATTTCACCATTGATAACTGTTGGCACAAGGAGTAAAGAGCTGCTTAGAGTTGTTTCAGTTGCATACTTTTTATGTATCTTTTTGCATGTCTGTCAAAGTGACAATAATAATTAGGCTATTTCATTCTTGCCACGAGTTGTCCCATATAATTTGAGGCTGAGGGGAAGGTGGAGAGGTTACAATATTTAAGTGGAAATTTAAGAGTAGTTATTGTAATATCATCACAGTAACATTATATGGCTTCAAAACAAAGACAAAGATACAAAAGGAATGAATTATTAATTACAAGGAAATAATTGGATCCATATTTTTATCTAGTAATTTCAACCATCAATAAAATATAGTTGTATGAGACAGCTCTTGAGTTAGATGTGGAAGCCTCTATATTAGACTTATATTTTAAAGCAGAATTTACAGTAACAATTTACATTAAGTCAGTGTCATGAATGCAGCAAGGTGTTTCATAGGCGCACTCTCAGTGGGAAAAGAATTGGTGAGGTGATTAAAGCCACTGCCAAAGAGATATTTCTGAAGAGATTTTGAGATTGAGAAAGGTGTGTGAAGAGAAATGCTGAAAGGCTTTGCTATTGAAGTAGATGCAATGTATAGTCATTAAGATCTGGACAAATGAGGAATGGAACAGTGGAGTAGGTTGTTAAGATGGGGTGTGATCATGAAGGAGTTAGAAGATAATGATTTGGAAATCTAAGCTTTAGGCATGAGATGAAAATACAACTCTTTAAGATGATAGGTGAACAAAATTTTATGTAAAATAAGCTATAAAGTTTATTTCACAATCCATATTGTAAGCACTTTAAGATGTATTTTGTGATTTTCTGAGGGATCTGGCAGAGGGTCTGGAAAGCAGTGGCAGATGAGGGATTCAAGATATTCTCAGAGTCTTCATTCTCCTCAGCCACATCCACAGCCCTAGTTTGCCTTTGTGTAGAATAGATGGGACTAGCTGTTGGGGTGCTGCAGTCTTTCCTTCAAAGCACCAATATGCCAGCAGCACAAAGGTTCTATTATGGGTATGCAGCTTCTCGTGTACTCCTTGGAAAGCAGCAGTCAAAGCTGTTCCAGGCTACTGAGTACAACAATAACAGAGCCTAGCTCTGTATCTCCTCTGCTTCCAGGGTCAGCTGGCCCGACTCTATTCTGTGACTTCACTTGTCGCCTCGGAGCAAACATTATGCCTGCAGGAGCCTTTCTACTGAGGCAGATGATTCGAGCTACTGAGCTAAGTAGTGGAGATCAGAGCAAAGCTGTTACTTGCAACATCTGTTTCATGGTTTCTTATTTATAACCTACTGCTGATTTCAATGTAACCCATGATTTTCCCTTGGGTAAGCAACTGCCTTTTTTGAGAGATAATGCTGGTAATGTTCCTTTATATTTCTGCATCTCAAGCTTCTAGTCATAGTGTGGTTTAGCCATCAGCAAGTTCTTCTTGTCATTAGGGGTGCTTAAAATACATTTTTTCCCTCTATTTACCACTTAAAAGGCATTTTGAAGGAACAGATTCAAGTAGTTGCTTGAGGTACAGCAATATCACAAGAAGCTAAATTGTTTCCTTCTCTGCTCAAATTTCCATTAATCTATGAAGGGAACTGAACCATCTCTATTTGGATGGATTGAGAGATATAAAAATTACCAAATCATAATGGCCATAATTGTTGTTTATCACTTAAGATGGGAACCATGCATGATTTTGTAGATTATTCCAGCCAAGTCCTCATCAATGAGTAAATTTCTCACTTTTCACTCCTGAAGTAGGTTATAACAGACTTTTTTTAAAAAATAATTAAATTTGTACTCGAGCATCTGTAAAGCTGTAACAAAATAAAACAAGATCTCTTTTGAGTTAACCAAATTTTTAAAAAATCTAATGTAAACTCGCTCCTTAATAACCAAAAAAGAAAATGCTGGAAAATCTCAGCAGGTCTGGCAGTATCTGTAAGGAGAGAAAAGAGCTGACATTTCAAGTCTAACTGACCCTTTGTCAAAGCTAAAAAAAAGGGAGAAATAGGGAGGTCTTTATACTAGGAAAACACAGCAGGACAGGCAGCATCCGAGGAGCAGGAGAATCGACATTTCGGGCATAAGCCCTTCTTCAGGAATGAGGCTGGTGTGCCAAGCGGGCTCAGATAAAAGGTAGAAGGGAGGGAATTTGGGGAAGGGGCGCTGGGAATATGATAGGTGGAAGGAGGTGAGGGTGAGGGTGATAGGCCGGAGAGGGGGTGGGGCGGTGTGGTCAGGAAGAAGATTGCAGGTCAAGAGGGCGATGCTGAATCGGGGTGTTGGGACTGAGATAATGTGGGGGGAGGGGAAATGAGGAAGCTGGAGAAATCTACATTCATCCCGTGTGGTTGGAGGGTTCCTAGGCGGAAGATGAGGTACTCTTCCTCCAGGCGTCGTATGGTCAGGGTCTGGCGATGAAGGAGGCCAAGGACCTGCATGTCTTTGGCAGAGTGGGAGGGGAGTTAAAATGTTCAGCCACGGGGCCGTTGGGTTGGTTGGTGCGGGTGTCCCAGAGGTGTTCTGCAAGTAGTCTGCCTGTCTCCCCAATGTAGAGGAGATCACATCGGGTGCAGTGGATACAGTAAATGATGTGTGTGGAGGTGCAGCTGAATTTGTGACGGTTTTGGAAGGATACATTGGGGCCTTGGAGGGAGGTGAGGGGGGAGGTGTGTGAGCAAGTTTTGCACTTCTTGCAGTTGTAGGGGAAGGTGCTGGGAGTGGAGGTTGGGTTGGTGGGGGGTGTGGACCTGACGAGGGAGTTGCGGAGGGAGTGGTCTCTCCAGAACGTTGATAAGGGTGGGGAGGGAAACATATCCCTGGTGGTGGGGTCTGTTTGGACGTGGCGGAAATGACGAAGGATGATACGATGTATCCGGAGGTTGGTGGGGTGTCCACTACCGAACAACGCAAATGGCCTCCTTCTTCGAAGACCGCAATTTCCCCTCCGATGTGGTCGACGATGTTCTCCACCACATCTCTTCTACTTCCCGCACCTCCACCCTTGAACCCCACCCCTCCAATCACCACCAGGACAGAACCCCACTGGTCCTCACCTTCCACTCCACCAACCTCCGACTCCCTCATCAGGTCCACACCCTCCACCAACCCAACCTCCAATCCCAGTACCTCTCCCCCAAATTCCCTCCCCCCTACCTTTTATCTCAGCCCCCTTGGCACACCAGCTTCATTCCTGAAGAAGGGCTTATGCCCAAAACATCGATTCTCCTGCTCCTCGGATGCTGCCTGTCCTGCTGTGTTTTTCCTGCACCACATTTTTCAACTCTGGTCTCCAGCATCTGCAGTCCTCACTTTCTCCTAGGTATTTATACTAGGCTGAGAGAAGGTGAGCCATGGCTCCACAAGCAAAGGTAGCAATAAATAGATGATAATGACAGTGCACAGAGAGATTATAGGGAGATTAGGAGCTATGAATGACCAAGGCTGAAGCTGGTGCTATGTGACAAAATATGTGGGGGATGGGTGAAGCAGAGGCAAAATGGAAAACAGGGGAGAAGGCTAGCAAAGGGGGAAGAGGAGAGGAAAAAGGTGATGAGAGAGTGGGGAGTGAGAGAAAGAGAGACAATCAAGAAATAAGAGTTACAGAACAGTGTAAAAAATATTTTAAAAAGGATAAATGAAATAAAATTATGGAGCAGAATGAAAACAGAGGGGTCGAGATGGGATAATCATCTGAAGTTGTTGAATTCAATGTTGAGACCGGCAGGCTGTAACGTGCCTAGTCGGAAGATGAGATGCTGTTCTTCCAGTTTGCGTTGAGCTTCACTGGAACATTGCAGCAGGCCAAGGACAGACATGTGGGCATGGGAGCAGGGTTGTGTGTTGAAGTGGCAAGCCACGGGAAGGTCCGGGACCTGATTGCGTACAGACCGAAGGTGCTCAGCAAAGCGATCACCCAGTCAGCCTTTTGTCTCTCCGATATAGAGGAGACCACATTGGGAGCAATGAATGCAATAGACCATCACACATGGCACCTTCCCATGCAATCGCAGAAGGTGCAACACCTGCCCCTTTACCTCTTCCCTGCTCATCATCCAAGGCCCCAAACACTCATTTCAGATTAAGCAGCGTTTCACTTGTACCTCTTTCAATTTGGTCTATTGCAATCAGGTCCCGGACCTTCCCGTGGCTTGCCACTTCAACACACAACCCTGCTCCCATGCCCACATGTCTGTCCTTGGCCTGCTGCAATGTTCCAGTGAAGCTCAACGCAAACTGGAGGAACAGCATCTCATCTTCCGACTAGGCACGTTACAGCCTGCCGGTCTCAACATTGAATTCAACAACTTCAGATGATTATCCCTCTATTTTCATTCTGCTCCATAATTTTATTTCATTTATTTTATTTATCCTTTTTAAAAAATTTTTTCACTGTTCTGTAACTCTTATTTCTCGATTGTCTCTCTTTCTCTCGTTCCCCACTCTCTCATCACCTTTTTCCTCTCCTCTTCCCCCTTTGCTAGCCTTCACCCCTGTTTTCCATTTTGCCTTTGTTTCACCCATCCCCCACGTATTTTGTCACATAGCACCGGCTTCAGGCTTGGTCATTCACAGCTCCTTATCTCCCTATAATCTCTTTCTGGATTAGTGGTGCTGCAAGAGCACAGCAGTTCAGGCAGTATCCAAAATGCAGCGAAATCGACATTTCGGGCAAAAGCCCTTCATCAGGAATCTCTATAATCACTCTCTATGCACTGTCATTATCACCTCTTTATTGCTACCTGTGCTTGTGGAGCCATGACTCACCTTCCTGATGAAGGGCTTTTGCCCGAAACGTTGATTTTACTGCTCCTCTGATGCTGCCTGAACTGCTGTGCTCTTCCAGCACCACTAATCCAAAATCTGGTTTCCAGCATCTGCAATCATTGTTTTTATCTGTTTTCACCTTCTCTTAGCCTAGTATAAATACCTCCCTATTTCTCCCCTTTTTTTTAAGCTTTGACAAAGGGTCAGTTAGACTCGAAACATCAGCTCTTTTCTCTCCTTACAGATGCTGCCAGACCTGCTGAGATTTTCCAGCATTTTCTCTTTTGTTTTCAGATTCCAGCATCCGCAGTAATTTGCTTTCTCTCCTTAATAATGCTTATTAAAAAGGTAAAACCTATACTAATCCTTCAACATAAACACTAACACAAAAAAAAATAGGATGGAGGGGATATAGTTAGACAAACATTAAAGTCCATACGTAAAAATAATTACACGTTCCAAGCTTCCTTTGGTGACCTAGAAACTCACGTAGGTTTGTGGTCAATGTAACCTGGTTGTTCTTCTAAAGGTGGTTTCTTTTAAACTGCAGTCTGTCCTTTTCCTGGGTGGGTGATATGGCCCTTCTAGTTCCCCACATTTTAAAATTCTCTATCTTTTGACATATTCTGACATGTACTGTGATAGGGTCTCAGATTGAGAAGAAACTATTGAGAGAGAGAGAGCTGCTGTTAGTATTCCATTGTACAGGCTGTCTTGATGTTCCTCTCAACTGTAAAAACAGACAAGCTTTGGGGTGTTTCAGTCATGTGCTATCTGGCTATTAGTACACAATGGGAACTATCCATTTTAACAAAGGAGTTTCAATATCTACGGGCAAGGCTGTCAAGATGCCATTGAAATATATGAGAGTTTTCAGCAATTTTTTGCACAATAAGGTTTTCTACTTTTCTCTTGCCTCTGGCAAATTTTGTTGTGAGGTGGCTGTGCTTATTATCATTGGGCTTTTTCCAAATAGGTCAAATAATGGCAGGTATGAAATTCTGCAGGGAAACTGCTCAAACGTGTCCACTGTAAATCCACATCAGAGGTTTTTAGTAACCTGACTTCTGTCATAGGTCAGATAATCTCTGCAAACATTTCCAGAAAAGTATCCATATCCATGCAAAAGTGTTTTCTTAAAAGAAAGTCCCAAGTATTAAATTAGTCAATGGAATTAATGATAATCATTCAATGTATTACAATATAGTAGCAATATGATCTGTGCATCTTTCTCATCAGAGTCTGAAGTCTTAAAGTTCTGTGAATGCCTTGCCTGGGCCATTCTGTCACCTGTGTTCTCAATGAATGCTGAGTGGTCTGCTGCTGTTCCTATGTTCCTCCTAATGGATATCCTAACAGATAACTTTCTCATTGTAAGAAATGATTCACTGTGAATCATGCCCTTTCCACCAAGCCCATTCTGCTTTTTATCTTTTATCATCTTTGACCACCTCAAAGAAAAATGTTTGTTTAGAAAGTTGGTTGCTAGACAATGTTAGATTAATTGTGCATTGTGTGGGGTTAGTCAGATAACTAGTTGGCGGACAGAAAAGAAAGACCAGGAATAAATGGGTTATTTCCTGAGTGGCAGTCTGTGGTTCGTAGAATACTGCAGGAATTGGTGCGAAAACTCCAGCTATTGTATATTAATCTTTTATCTGAAGGAACTCCATGTAATGTCTTCTTGTTTGCAGATGATCCAAAGCTGGTTGGGAGGGTAAACTATGAGGAGGACGCAGAGATGTTTTAGTGTGATCTGGACAAAATAAGTAAGTGGGCAGATGCATTGCAGAGGAATACGAAGTTATTCACGTCAGTAGCAAAAACAGGAAGGCAAATTATTATCTGAATAGTGATATATTGGGAAAGGGAGAGGTGCCATAACACCTAGATGTTCTATATACCAGTATCTGAAAGTAAACATACAGGTTCTGTAGAAGGCCTTCATAGCCAGAGGATTTGAGTAGAAAGCAGGGATGGCTTGCTACAGTTGTACAGGGCATTGGTGAGTCCACACCTGGAGTATTGTGTGCTGGTTTAGTCTCCTTACCTGAGGAAAGGTGTTCTGGCTATGGAGGTAGGCAACAAAGGTTTACCACACTGATTCCTGGGATGGCAGGACTGACAGATGAAGAGAGACTGGATTGGTTAGGATTATATTCACTCGAGTTTAAAATAATGAAGGGGATCTCGTAGAAACCTATAAAATTCTGACAGGACTAGATAGGGTAAACACAGGAATTCTTTTCCTGATTACTGGAGAGCCTAGAACCAAAGTACAATCTAAGGATATGGAATGGGCCATGAGGACGGAGATAAGGAGAGCTTTGTTCATGTGAGCCTGTGGAATTCTCTGCCACAGGAAGTGGTTGAGGCCAAAACATTGAATGTTTGCAACAAAGAGTTAGATATAGTTCTTAGGACTAAAGGAATCGAAGGGTATGGGGAGAAAGTGAGAATAGGGTGCAGAGTTGATGATCAGCCAAGATCATATTGAGTGGAATTGCTTCATTTGCCTCCATGATCAATGGCCACATTCTTCCTGAACCCTTCGTTCACTCAACCTGGCATCCACAAAGCACCAGCCTCACAATATAAAAGTATGTGCTCTAGGACTAACTCAGGCATGACTTGAGGATTTGAAGCATGTGCTTTGGAGCTGAGCAACAGTCAGGACTTGTCTGCTTGTACCAGATCATTTTACATTGAGGGGCAGCCAGGCATCTTACACATCTCCTCACCATTTTAAGTGTTGACTCGGAGCAAGGCATTTTCCACGACTTGGCCTGGTTTTGCATACAGAAGGTTTTTTAGCACAGATAGAGGCGGGTAACCCGTGTGGTTTTGCCTGCTTGTTAGTACAGCAGGAAAGTCAAATAGCTACTGGTGGAAGAGTGCTGAAGAGTACATGTTTAAGTCAGAAAGGCAGTGGATATGGCACTGTATAACATTGTTGCATCAACATCAGAACTGCAGCATGTGCCAGCAGTTTGAGTGGTAAACATATTACATACTCTTGAAGGAAGTAATGATGTGTGAAAGTCAAAGGGGATGACTGTCTCATGGAGAAAGAGGTATACTCCAATCAATCAGGGAGCATCACCACAATCAGTCAAGGAGCTGGTCTCAGTTCAGTCAGTCAGATGGTTGGTTCTGTGATCTGTGCCCTTGCAGACTGAGGATTTGATCACAATCAGTCCTTGCAGTCCAGTGGAAGTAATGTGAGGATTATAGGTAGATCAGTCGAGTCCTGTTGTGAGATCAGATGGTTGCAGGAGTTCAAGAGCTTTTGTCAGAAGGATGTCCTGATCATCATCTCAGACCTATGCCAAATCCTGAAGAGAGGGATTTATGCTCGCAAGGGCTGGGAGCAAATCCATTCTTAGTGCCATCAAGGTACCTGTTGCTGTATTTTACTGCAAGCTGGTTGTTTCAGGGAGAAACCTGGACCACTGTGGCATCTGTCGATTTTCACTTTTATGTGCGTTTGAGATATTGCTGATGTGCTTTTCCAACATCACTCTGATCTAAACCCTAGTGAAGAAGGTGTTTGGTATGCTTTCGTTCATTGGTCAGAGTATCGAGTACAGGAGTTGGATGGTCATGTTGTGGTTGTACAGGACACTGGTTAGGCCACTTTTGGAATATTGCGTGCAATTCTGGTCTCCTTCCTATCGGAAAGATGTTGTGAAACTTGAAAGGAACACGGACAAGTTGGACCGAAGGGTCTGTTTCCGTGCTGTGCATCTCTGTGACTCACTTTTAAGAGGGACCCTTCTTCATCTCCTTCTGTTTGATGATGCCAGTCAAAAAGCGAGGCATTAGGATTCTCTATTGCCATTGCTTTACCCCAGGAAAGTGCTTTGAGAGCACTTCATCATCAACCGGTAAAGGCAATGAACAGGAAAGGATTGCAGACCCTTAATGTTCAGCGAATTTGTGACTACTGAAGGAACATTTTGCAGGATTGTGCCAGATATTCAAGCTTGGGTGAGGAGGGGGAAGAATGTCCCAGATTCAGAAGAAATGGAGGAAATACCCCCAATCATCTGAAAATGAAGATGAGGCTGAGCTTCAAGAAAATGTCCAGGATGAAGATATTTCCGAAGGACTGTGAGGCCAGGCATAACCTAATTGCTACTTAATTCTAGGATGACTGAGATTTTGTTGGAATTATTGTGCATTAAATTTGTTAATCTGCATTGTGCAAATGAACTGTTTAATTGGGTTTGTTTGCTGCTCTTCACTTTTTGTATTTTGTATCCACTAATGTCAGTAGTGCATAACTTGCCCTGCCTCAACATTAGTGAGAAAGCGGCAGCAAAATGTTGCCAATCTTATTTTTGGCTATAAATCCTATCCATGAGGCTATGACGTATGAGTCATCAGTTGTCCATTCTGTCATGAGAATTAGCAGATTGACATGAATCCTGATTAAGTTCTTTTTGACCTTTTCTTCATCCACATCTCTTCAATGTTTGAAGTGCACAGAGATTGCGACATTGTCTTGTTATGCGTGATCACATTCAGGTCTACAAAAGACATGCATGGGATTATCAGTGATTCCACTTTCTCACCCATAAAATGGGTGTGTCAAACAACATGTGCAGGCCAGACTTTTTGTGTTGTTGGAGCTGCACTCACCTCGACAAGTGAGAGTATTCCATTGTTCACCATACTTGTGCTGGTCAGGAGATGAATCACTTGCTAGAGGGTTCCTAACCTCTGACCGGCACTTGTAGCCACAGTATTTCTAGTCATTTTCAATCAACTTATGGCAGAGTTATGACATACCTCTGGAGTAGTTGGAACTTGAACCTAAGCTTCCTTTCTCCAAGGGAGGAGCACTATTGCTGTGCCACAAGGGCCCCTGTGACAGTCTTTATGACTGGTTTGGTTTCTGGTTGTTTGAATAGTACTTCAGGCCTGTACCTGACACACTGCTATACCATATCTGCCAGGCAATTTATTTTCTGCAATGCTTTTCACTTTCAAAGTACTGGGTTTAATTTAGTGTAGCAGAGCACATTCCAAAAAGTGTGTGTATGTGTTTCAATGTTATTCATAAACGTATTCACGGCACTTTGGATCACATTAGAAATTTTATCCCAATCCTCTTTACTTGTAGATACATCTAACTGTGGTTTTATAGTTTTATTTAAATCTTAGCTTTATTTGCTAAGGGACCAAAAACAATTCTTTCTAATTCCCAGAGCTCTTGAGGCTCAAACATGAAACTTGTGCATAATGAGCTAAATGCATAGGTTGACAGAGTCAAAGGCAGAAATGGCTTATTGCCCATAATTTCCTCGCTTTTACAAATTGTTTCTGGATTGGTTACTTTTCAGTATTGTTAATGGAAAATCACAAAATGGTGCTTCTCATTTTTGTCACCATAATTAAACACTTCTTGATAAGGATTTCCTACAACTATTTCACCAATTAAGTGAAATAGTTCCTACTTCCTATTACTGTCACTTTTAAATCTTCAGCCTGCTAGACAAACAAACCTTAGCACTCCTCATAAGTAGTCATTTCATTTTAGTTTATAGAAAACTTGCAATACTAGTTTTCACATGCATGACTCTGCACACTTACAGGAAAAAGGATACAATCTGCAAGAATTAAGCATATTTTGTGGTTAGCAACTGATTGTGAACAAGAGTTATACATAATGTTTAAGACTTCATTGGAATGAAGTTACTATTTTGATCCCCAAAATATTCTTTTCTTTCACTTTTTAATGTTGACTGATCTGTTGCACATCTATTTATTTGATATTAGTGATAAGCTTGATAATTCAAAAAGTGTGCCAAAGATTTATTCTAAGTACTTTTCAAAGTACCCATTGCTCACCAGACATGACAAAAATCAGAAGACTTGTTGGTTTCCTTGTCCATAGTTTAAATAATTTTCATTTTAAGCCCTTCAGTCTTTCTCCAAAATAAAGACAATCAGCTTCAGCACTGATGTATATCTGTGGTTATTTAATTATCCACCTTGATTGGACAGTGTTTGTCTACATTAGAAAATTTCACTTTTTCTCCATACCTGTTACTGGCTACCTGGAATACAAGATTAGTTTTGATGTGAAAACAAATTAAGACTGGGAAATACATGTCATCTTTTATACAAGCATCAAGGTTAGAGATACATGTGCCAACTCAGCAAATAGTATGGCCACTTTCTTTGTGGCTTTGGAATTCCATTCATTCCTGCTAACCTAATTCCAGGTGAAATATGATGACTAATTACATACATGAAGAATTTATTGTGCTGCAGATGAAGGTCTTAAGAACAAAGTATAGTTTCAGGGAACAAATGTTCAAATAATCAAGAACAGGAGGCCTGTTCATCCAGAATGATTAATTTCAGTCAGGTGATCGACAAATTGTTTTTATTTTGAGAAATGAGTACATTCTTAATTGCTGGAACTGAACCAAAAAGAAACAAACATGTTTTATTTTCAAAACATTCTTTATTATTCATTTCTCATATACAACGTCTACACCAAAAAATATTTCAAACAGTAACATCCTGAAAATTCAGTAACTTTCCGTGGTTTTTCTGGCAGCTTCCTTATGGGATTTAGGAGGATGCCTTCATTTAAGAAAGTTCTGAAGAACAGAAGAACTGTTTAAAAACTTCTAAAGGAAGTAGACCTATTTCTAAGATCCATAAACTGGGACAAAAGCAAATTCTCGGCACTTCTTGCAACTTACACTTCAAAATTGTTGAGCAGTAACAGATGGTTGACTTATTGGAAGCACATTTACCCTTTTACCCTGGGAAAACTGCTTTATTTCCCTTTATAGGTGAGGTTCTCAGTAAACAGTACGTTTAGGACGTCCAATCAACAACTAAAATCTCAGATTATCTTCACTATGGCAGGAACTGATCAGATTAATTTTCTAGTTGATTAGATAGTAAAATCATCATGACATTTATCCTTTCTTTCAAGATTTGAAAAAAAATGTACTCGCTAATGTGATGAGAGAACACAAAGGCTTTTGTTGCAACAAACAGCATTTAAAGATTTTTTTTGAAAAGAATGAAGCAGCTCAAGTAGTGATCTAAGATGAAAATTAGTAGAAGACAAACTAAATCAGTCATGCACTGCTCTTGAAGGCAGATAAGACAGGAAGCTATGCTAGGAGCTCAAACGATTGGACAAAATATCTCAACCTCCAATTTTTGTGCATTGCAAACAAGTTCTGTACTTAATTTAGAGTCCGAATTGATAAAAAAGTCAACTAAAAAGGTTATTGCAGTTTTCCCATTAGTGAAGGTAAAGAAATATAACTGCCTCATTGCTTATTCCACTAAATTTGGATTCTTTATTTGATAACTTTCAAAAGCCTATTGATGTCGGGTTCAATCTGGATGGTTTGGAATGTTTTGCTGTAGCGTTTGAAAGGCTCTCCTTCAGGGCCAATGAGAAACTTTTCAAAATTCCAAGCGATATCTGATCGGCTGACTGGACTCCACATGATGAATTTGGGATCATTTATAAAGGATGTAGCATCATCTGAAGGAATGGGCAACTTCTCCTTCAGAAATGCAAAGACAGGGTGTGTGCCAGCACCGTTGACATCAACCTTCTGGAACATGGTGAAATTGGGCTCAAAACCACCACCAGGACGGACATACTTCAGAGAATTGAGGATCTCTTCATTATGACAGTTTTCCTAAAAAAGGTTATAAAAAAGTCAAACAAAATGCATAACATATGAATTTCAAATTTAATTCATTCATTAGCATTATACACAATGACATTTACACCTTCGGCCACTGAGAAGATGTTTCTCAAAGTAGAATACAAAACCCAATCATAGTCATAGGGGTGTATAACACAAAAACCTTGTTTGTTGTAGCCCCAATGGGCCAATGAAGAACAACAAATCTAATCCCATTTTCTAACACTTTGTCCATAACCTTGCATGCTTTGACATTGCAAGTGCACATATAAAAATTTCTTAAAATGTTAAGAGTTTCTGCCTCTAACACCCTAAAAAGGCAGCAAATTCCAAATTCCACCACCCTCTGGGCTAGCTACACAAATACTTTGGCTACAAGAGCAGGTCAGAATCTGGGAATTGTGTGGATATAAACCTCCTGACTACAAGTCAGGAGATTGATGGCATATTCTTTACCTGCTTGGAAGGGTACAGTTCTAACAGCACTTAAGCAGTTTAACAATCCAGGACAAAGCAGACTGATTGAATGTGGTGGATGTTTTGCTAATCAATATTCATTCCCTCCAGATAGATCAAATCAGTGCACAGTAGCAGCAAGGTCTTCCATCTACAAGTAATTAAACTACTTCAAAAGCACCTTTCATAACTGCAAGCTCTGTTGCCTAGTAAAACAAAGAAAATAGGACCACAGGATTGTTATCATTTACAAGTTCCCCTCCAGGCTGCCCACCATTCTCATTCAAAATACAATGTCATTCTCCATTAGTCATCAGATCACATTCAGGAACTCCCTCCTTTTTCACTGCGGGTGTACTTAGGTCATATGGTCTGCTGTGGTTCAAGACGACAGAACTTGAAGGCATTAGAGAACATTATCTAGATTTTTGGATAATGAGGATGTGAAGGGATATGTGAAGGGGATTGCACTACGTAATAGAGCCAGACTGGTGTAGTTCAATGGGTTGAAATAGCCTCCTTCTGCACCATTGTAATATTTCAGATTCTATGATTAGAGTTTGATCAAAGTGATAATTAGTGTATCTTAAAGTGAGGTTGCAAAATGTAGACTAGTTTGGAACCAAGGCAACTAGTCACTAATGGAGTAATTAAAACTGGGGACACAAGGTCAGACATAGAAAAGTGCAGATACCTCCTAGGATGGTGAAAAGGGAATGGTACTTACTACAAGCCAAGACACTGGCAAACCAGTTTACTGTGTTTAGATTAGTATTTGGGAGACCAGTTAAGAATGGTGTTGAAACTATTAAGTGTAAAGGCAAATAACAAAAACACAGGAGGGCTTCAGCGAGGTTCAGAAAAGTTTTACAAGGTTGTTGCTAGGATTGGAGGATTTGAGCTAGAGGGAGAGGCTGAATAAACTGGGGCTTTTTTCCCCTGGAGCACTAGAGACTGAGGGGTTTACTAAATTATGAAGGGCATGGATCACAAAGAGCCAAGGTCTTTTTCCTAGGGTGGGGGAGTCCAAAACTAAAGGCTGTAGGTTTAAGGAGAGGGGAAGATTGAAAAGGAACCTAAGGGGTAACACAGAGGGTGGGTGCATGGATAGAAAGAGCTGCCTGAGGTGGTAGAGGCAGGTACAATTACATCATTTAAAAAGGCCCCTGGATAGGTATATGAATAGGAAGGGTTTAGAGCAATAGGAACCAAATTCTGGCTAATTAAATTTATCAATTCAGAATAACCTAAACTTGGACCAAAGGGTTGTTTCCAGACTGCATCACTATCACTTGATAAGCAGAGATAGGAGTGAAGTTGGAATGATGATAGAGGTAAAACTTGATGGGTCTTTGTGATGGCATGAATATAAGTTTGAAATTTCATTAAGACCAAACACGACACGAGGGATGTGAACACTATCTAACCACACTATTGCTCAGAGCTCAGTGGTTAGCACTACTGCCTCAGCATAGGTTCGATTCCAGCCTCGGACGACTGGGTGGAGTTTGCACATTCTCCCAGTGTCTGGGTGGGTTTCCTCTGGGTGCTCTGGTTAGTTTCCAGCTTTGTTGACCTCAGTTTGTGAAGTAATTTATTCCCAGTCTAAAGCTCCAATGTCAAGAAACATTGTATACATTAAAAGGATTTTCAACTCTCTCCCTCCAAGATGAATGTTAAAAGTTCATGGGAAGAAATATTTCCATTCCAGTAAAACAAAACCACAAACATTCTATCATAGGCTTGGGCGACAGCCATTAGCGATTACGCTGTACTAAGGGAAAAAAAACGTTTTGAGTGTAATGATTTAATATCTACCAAATTCTTTTAAATGCACTCTTTAAACATGGGAAGGCGATAGGTTGCTCTGGGTGTTGCAGTCTATGCTCAGATCGAGGAGATAGTGCAGAAACAAGTTCCCAGGCTCCAAATCCACACTCCCCCGAACAGGGTTATCTGGCCCAGATACCGATCCCCAAAAAGGGCGACGCCACGCTAATGAGACCATATTCAGAATCGCTTCAGTAATTTTCCATGGTGATAGTTGAAGTGAAACCCAGTGCCAAATGCCTTTTTTAAAAAGTACTAAATAAAACACGAGGGTACGCTCGATTTCCGCTCGAAAGTGCACAAGCAACCAACCCTCAGAACAGTCACTGAATGAAGTCAGAGAAAATGACTATGGGTTTAAAAATAGCATAGACTTGAACATAATAAGTAGGTTTGCGCTAAAATGTCTCGGTTAAATCGAGCGAGTTCACTTTACGTTAAAAAGGAGTTGGGGGGGGGGGGGGGGAAAGAGATTTGGGAACAAATGTTACTATAACTCGGCTGGTTTGCGGATTCTCTCACCTGGTGCCCGAATTGGTTACAAGGGAAAGCCAGCACAACGAAGCGGTTCGGGTGGCGACTCTGGAGCTCGTTGAGCTGGGTGAAATCCCTTGTGGTCGTGCCTCAGAGAGAGGCCACGTTCTCGATCAGGACCACCCTGCCCCTGAAGACATTGAAGTCCAGCTTTTCCCCGGCCAGGGTGACGGCGCTGAGGTCGTAGAACGACTTGACGCTCTGAGCCATGGTGCAGAATAACCGAGTGTAGACTCGCTGAGGGACAGCACTCATCCAACAGCCACCTGACCACAACTACAAAGAGTTCTGTCTCTGAGCAATGACTGTGCGAAAATTTAGCCCCTCCCTTTCCAGAGGTTGGAACACTTAATTATCTCAAATAGCAGGAAACAGGCTGACCTCAGATACTGGGGAGGATTTTTTAGACTACTCCCCACAAGAATCAAAATCTGACACTCTTCTGTTAGGCGGGACTAACAACGTTTCATAAACTAGCCCGGTTTTAAACAAACCAAATTTGGAAGAGGCAGATTATTTGTCTGCACAACCGCCTTGTGAAAAGTGCGGTAAATTAACACTTCCGCAAAAAGCGAATATCGGTATGAGGACCAAGACCACCCAAAACCGAAAAAATACATTGAAATTCCAAATTTAATTAACACATAGCCTCAGTTTTGTGGGCTTCATTTAGACAAAAGTGGGAATTTCAAGTCATCCTTTCTAAAAAATATTTTTAACAAGGCAGTTTCGCCAATATTTGTTCAGTCATCAGAAATGAATTAAATCAAAGGTGTTTAATGCACACTTTCCATTCACCACATCCTGATGTGGACAGGTTCCCCAGTGTCATCGAAACAACCTTTTTACACATAACCTGTATGGTCAACAAGGACTACAAGTGGTTACTCTAGATGACTCTTAACATGTGTTCCAGTTTAGTTCATTGATTAAAATTGTTTGCTGTAGTTAAAGGTTCTTTTGTCGATCTAAACCAACTAGTTATTTTTGAGCTCGGTGAAAATACTTAAGCAATCGACAATACTCATCTCCCATTGGTTTCTGTCTTTATACTTACTGGGCGTTAACCGTCAAGGCCTGGGAATTAGGTTACACGCTTCAGGTATCGCTGCAATTCCCTGATTCAGACTGATGGCACCAAAGGGATCAATATTTAATAAGAAAACAAAACAATCAGACTAAAGCTGCATTGTACACTTGATTTGAAGCCTAGGCTTTTAATCAACTTTGTTGATTAAATTTGGTCTGGAATGAAACAAGATATTTTGCTGGAAAACAAATAAGTTAATGTTCAATTTTGTTCACGTTTACAACTAAGCTCCGATGAACTCGAGTCTTTCTGAATGCATTCACATTGTAGGTAAACTCTGTTTTGGGGAAAAGAGGGCAATTGATGCACAAGCTTCTATGATAAAATACATGGATTTCAGCAACAAAGGTAATCTTCTCATTCAGTGGAATGCTGAAGTAATTTTTCACTTCTGCCCCGTCACTTTCTGCCGCATGTTATTTCCTTCATTTATTCATTCTGTCAGATACTATTACTGAAGTTGCACCTATTACCTTATGACAAATCCGAATTAGTTACATATTGCATCGAAAGTTTTTCCTCCTGTCCCCTCAGGTTCTCTGGTGGATCATCCTAGGTGTGTCTCCTGGTTACTAATCCTTCAACGTTCAGAAACTGTTTCTCTTTAATTCTGTCTGAAACTATACATTATTTTAAAAATCACAATCATTTTTTTTCATTACCTGCTCTGTTCTATCCCAACTTTTCCAGTCTATTCATTTAAAAGTATTCCTTTATCCCCTGGAGCTATTCTAGTAAATTAGTTTTGTGTATCCTTTCCAAAGTTTTTACATCTTTCCCATGGAAGAACTGAATACAAGATTCAACTGGGCTGAACGAATGCTTTATACTGGTTCAGCAAAATGTCTGCATGTTCCATCTCTTCCATTCATTCAGCTCTGGAATTCTTAATGAAATTGTTATGCGTGGAATTACTGGTACACCCTATTTACAACTCTAAGTACAATTTTTAGGGGTCACGCTGTCTTGTACAATGAAACAGTTCAGCTTGCTGCACAAGAATGTATACACATTATGTAGCATGCATAATATCATTTTAACCAAATGTTCAAAGAGAGATAGATCATTAGGAAACCACGAGAGCGGGTCACTTAAGGTTTCAACACATGCAGCACAAGCCAATACTTAAATCTTTTATGGAACTAAAGGATTGTATAGATGAAATGGTGGTATAATTCAGTGTACAGATGTCAATAGATGCACAAATATTTCTGAGCACTGCACATTTCAGTAAGACTCTAGCAAGGAGTTAAACAGATTGAGCGTTTCAATAAGGTAAAAACAAGGACTGCAGATGCTGGAAACCAGAGTCTAGATTAGAATGGTGCTGGAAAAGCACAGCAGGTCAGGCAGCATCCGAGGAGCAAGAAAATCAACGTCTCGGGCAAAAGCCCTTCATCATGACGAAGGGCTTTTGCCCAAAACATCGATTTTCCTGCTCCTCGAATGCTGCCTGACCTGCTGTGCTTTTCCAGCACCACTCTAATCTAGACTAAGCATTTCAATAGACAATTCATGTACAAGAATAGATGGCAAGATGCTTTCATAGGCAGACCCAGATTGAAAACTGTTGTGATATTAAGTCAAATACTCTGGTATATTGACATAGTAGCACAATTAAACCCTCAATGAAATTTATTTGTAGACATCTGTAAATAAAATCATGGTTTTTCAATAGCAGGTAATTATAATTAATTTCAGTCAAATTCTATGTTTTCCTTCACAAATACAGTAATTAAGAAAATTAAGATGCTTTAATCAGCATAATCACATTCATTTGACTCTTCCAGGCAGAGTGAAGTACATTGGGCAATTGTTATGTTCATACAATCTTTGATTACAAGAGGAAAAAAGCTAAAAGCACAAATATTCAAAACATCAGGTTCAAATCTCTGTAAATCACATAATTACTTCAACCTTTATCATGGATGTTGCATTCTACCACTGAGAGGAAAGTAATTGACACAGGCTGTGAACTGAACAACAGTATTCGCAGTTATGAAGAAATGTTAACATCACCACACTGCAATACTATATCACTGAGGTAGCCAAATCCTAATTTATTTGAAACAGGATATGCCTCATTTGGGTTCTTAGCCAAATGATGCTGCACTAACCATTCAAACATGCAATGTCTGAGAATACAATTTTATTTACGAGTACTTTATAGGAATTCTTGCTGTTTTCTTTGCAACACCAGTCTGTTTCCACCGAAAACATATCTAACCTCTGTCACTTTACTGCAAAAGGGATATTGTTCTTCGAAGTTTGTGATGCTGATATTAAAAAGGAATTCACAAACAATCATAACTATAGAATTCAATGCATAGAATATTCATCCTTGAAAATTCTAATTACTCATTTTTATAGTAATTCTTCATTCAAAATGTTAAAGTGCAAAAGGAAAATCATTAATTTCACAAGAACTGTAAAGTAAAACTTGCAGTGAAATGGAATTTGGATGGAATACTGGTTTAGTTACATAGTTTGTCGCTTAGAAAATAATTTAATTCTCTGTTTCTGGCACAGTCAATTGTGATGATTGAGAGAAAGGTGTATCAGTCATTACTTACCCCAAGCAACAATCATCTATCAATTTAGTCAGTATTGGACATTTTTGAATCAAATGACAAAATAAAAGTAAAACTGAATACAGCTTTGTAACTATTATGCCAAATCAATCAAAAGCATCATTTAGATCATGAACCTAGCAGGATACACATGAGAGATGATGCTTATTTCACAACAATGTTTCAAAATACAGAAAAATTGAAATTGATAAAAATCACCTTTTGACAGTGTCCACAATACCATTGTTCTGTTCCAGGAGTCATAATCTCAAGCTTAAGTTGAATTTCTAAATAGAGCAAGATGTTAATAATCATGCTGGGTTCAAAAATTCTTAATTGAGCAGCAAGGTGACAAACAGAGCACTTTTATTGAGCTTGGCTAAAAATATTTTAAAAGCATACTGAAGAAACTAATTATTAGTTACACAAAAAGGGGAAGTCCGGGCAATTGTAATGATAAGTATCTAATTGCGAAAACAATGGTGTCACAAAGTCTGGAAGGGCTGTCCACATAGAAAACAAATACTGAAACAGCAGTCTTGTAGAAACCAGGCTACTGGACCATCAGTTGAGCACCTGAACACAAATTACAGCACAGTAACTGTACAAAATGCACAGCACACAAGCCTGGCCCAAGGCGTGGTTGAACCACAGAGCTGGGACAAAAACACAACACCTATTTGAATCAGCTGGAAGAATCAGTCCAACTCCAGAGAGAAGCAGGATTCGTGTGAATATTTAAGGTGGCACAAAATAACAGCAGGCAACCAGGTCTTGAGGCATGATTCAGACCACTGAACTGGATTTTGTTTGGCTCCGTTTCTAGCACCAGCAAGCTTTCTGTGAGTTACTCGCGCCTTCGATTTTGCTGTCATCCTCCTCTAAATCAGCAATACTAAGTTCATCAGGGGTTGATAGTCGAAGCCCATCTAACTCCTTCTTGTGGGCCTGTAACACTAGTTCTGTCAGTCTAGTAAATGACTGTGGAATAAGAACATGCCAAAATACCACAAGATTACAAATGCAACAATTCAACTTTTACCTGAAAAAAATCTTACGTATGTACATATATGTTTCATCATACACATTAAACAAAATCACACTGCAATATTCAAGGGACGAGAGAGGGGAAACAATTCTCTGCTAAAGAATATTTATTCTTGAAAAAAGCTTTCATTTATGGGTGCTAAGTCACTTGAGTGACTTTATTGTAAAAGAATGAATTGTCATGTGAGTTTAGTTAGGTTATAATTGGGGATTAAATAATTGGCATCTTACTTGCTGTACACGAAGCCTAATTCATTACCTGGTCAATGGCTTACAAAGACTGGCATAACCAAAAGTGCCAAACATATCTCCTATGTTATACACATGTTTGGTTCAATTATAAGTGGTGTTGTTATATATTTTCCTTAAGAAAGCCTAACAGACAGTATAATTAATGGATAATTTAATTAATACATTCAATTACAAAATATTCATATTTTACATTCAATATTTACAATTAAGTTTAGATTTTCAGTGTTCATAGTCAACAATAATATCAGGGATGGGGAACTGTAATTACAAGGTGCATAAATACCAGGAGCAAAGTTAGAAATTCAGCCCATTTGAGCCTGCTCCATCATTTGACATAACCATGGTGGACTCATCTTGGCCTCAGAAGCAGAAAAAAAGGTTGGCAATGATTAGTAAATTTAAAACAGCTACTCAGATGATAAGAAGCTTACGAAAGATTTCTTTCCGATGGGCTGTGGTTGGGAGACTTGGGAAGCAAGTAGCATAGTGAGATTAACTTTAGATTACACTGGAAGGGCATGGGAAAAGATACAACATGCCAAATTGCCTCTCTCTGTGCTACAAATATTTACATTTCTGTGACTGTAATGCTTGCACTGACCTCTTTAATATTATAATTGGTGCAGGCACTTGTTTCGAAGAAGTCCATTCCATATTCTTTTGCAAGCTGTGGAAGCAAGTGTTAATAGAACTTTTAAAACCAGATAGTGATTCCTAAGTTAAACAGCACATTCTTAATTTATGATGTTACATATCAGAACAGGTGTAAGCTATTCTGCCCT
Source organism: Hemiscyllium ocellatum (assembly GCF_020745735.1). Lineage (NCBI taxonomy): Eukaryota > Metazoa > Chordata > Chondrichthyes > Orectolobiformes > Hemiscylliidae > Hemiscyllium > Hemiscyllium ocellatum. The sequence goes on from NC_083408.1 coordinate 42,121,777, forward strand.
TAGTACCATTCAATCAGAACAGTTTGTTACTGTAACTCCAATACCATAGCTTTATAATCCTGGATACCCCAACCTAACACAGATGATATTGTGTTTAATACACATTGATAAAGAAACCAGGAGAGGAAACTCAATCTTTGTTGGAATTTATTGTGTGGTGTCTTTAAATAGTGAGTCCAGCAGCATTCAATTTGTCTTCAGAGTATTTCTGCTTTTATGTTAGACATGTTCCTCCCCTAAAAATGGCAATATCACCAAGTACAAAGAATGTACATTTATTAGTTATAATATTAACCTCTATTTTACAGATGATAGGTGCCAGTTAATACTGCTGACTAGATTGCTAGTTCAGAGTAAAGTGAAAGGATTCCAGTTCCAGCTGAAATAGTTTGGGACCTACCTTCTGACCTTGTCCTAGAGCATGCAAGGCAAATTACTGCTGACAATAAACTGCCAAGAAAAATGAAACAAAAAGCAGAAACTGTTGGAAAAGCTCAAGTGGGTTTAGCAGCGTCTGTAGAGAGAAAGTAGGGCTAACATTTTGGGTTAAGTCAGCTAGGAAGAGGTGGGTACTGCAGATGCTGGAGATTAGAGTCAAGATGAGAGTGGTGCTGGAAAAGCGCAGCAGGTCAGGCAGCATCCGAGGAGCAGGAAAATCGATGTTTCGGCCTTTCTTGATGAAGAGCTTTTGCCTGAAATGTCAATTTTCCTGCTCCTCGGATGCTGCCTGACCGGCTGTACTTTTCCAGCACCACTCTGATTTTGTGTTAAGTAAACATTCTTCGGAACAGTTCTGAGCTGCTGAGTTTTTCCAGCAGTTTCTTCTGAAGAACTGTTCTGAAGAAGGGTTATGTAACCCAAAATATTAACTCTACCTTCTCTCTCCAGATGCTGCTAGACCTGCTTGAGTTTTTCCAGCAATTTTTGTTTCTAATTTCCAGCATCCTCAGTTCTTTAGTTTCTTTGTCAAAAAAATGGCTTGGGATGAAATATCAGCTAAAGATATATGATATTACAAGTAGAACACACATTGAATGGAATAGGAACATAAATGATGGTGAGTACTTACTTTTTGACCTTGTTCAGCACTCACTTGTCTTTTCTGTTCCTCATCAGCTTTGTTGGCTATGAGAATTTTCTGAACACCGTCAGGAGCATACTTGGGGTAGGAAAGATGATGAAGAAATACAATGTGAGTACTGTAACTAATTAAACATAGATAATGCTTTTCCTACAGTCTTAACGTTTATTCAAAGATAAAATTATGCACAGTCACTTTGTCTCTTACCTCATCGACATCACTGGCCCATTTCATTATATGCTGAAAGGAGCGTTCACTGGTAATATCATACACCAGAAAAATTCCCTGTAAATAAAAATCAATAAATCCTATTTAGTATATGAGTTAGTGGAAAACATGTTACACTTATCCTAGTAACCATGCCCTAACCATAATACATATTAGCAAAGTGGATTGCTGTCATAATCTAGAGAAAGGATTGCTATAGGCTACAAGAAAGTCTGCACCTTTAAGGCCAATGCTGAAAAAAACTACAAAGCAAAGGTAATTAAAGCAACTCATAAACTATAGGCGGTTGCAACTGATGTCTCAAGAGTCTATTTAACTTAATCTACAATGTTAGATAATGATTTTATCTGATGATTTTATTAGCATTTTGCTTGAAATGCAATAGTGAATTATGACAGAGACTGGGATTGGCTTTCTAAATTCAGTAGCAACTTAACTACCTGGAACTTTGTTTATCCTGATATGTACTTAATATTTCTACATTCAAATTTACTTCCTTGCAGAGGGGTAGAACTTTCTGAGGTAGTTTGCCCCTTTGGCAGCAGCCCCTAAGTGACCATTCTTCACAAGTACTTTTCACCAGGTGACTAACAGTGGAAGATGATGGCAACAAAACACCACACAGATATTGGCAGCACAGAATTACTGGATCACTTTTGTGCTCCTTCAAGTTATTGAACAGCTCACTCTTGTGTTGGCTGATCACTTACACTATATGAGGGAACACAGCAGTTTGGTGCCTCATCTGCATGACTCAGAATTACAAGGAAATAAATTCACCCACTGTTCAATGAAAACCTTGTTAGTTAGAATTTTAATGTCCACTCCATGTTGACAAATGCTGCTGTTAATCTACCCCTTTGATTCTTACCATTAAGAGGCCATTATTTATATCTTTGCCCACCCTGTTTTTAAAGGCAAGTGGTCTCCTGCAGTGAGAGCTTTAACTGACTTCAAATTTGGCAAGGTTAAGGTGATACTAATGGTGACAGTTTGCTGTCAGGCTGGTAAGTGAACAGGGCCTGATCTTCACCCCTCCCAGCACTGCTCTTGTTAGGCAGGCTCAAATGGACTCTTAAATCTTTGCATACTACCTGACAGTGGAAAATATTGCATTCAATCATCACCTGACCCCTGCGCTATCACTTTCAAGGTGCAGTCACTGGGTTGAGGCAAAAAGCAGAATCTCCAGTATAAATTTCCTCTTCCTAGCCATGTTCAGAAGGCTACCTCAATCACTCACGACTGCAGCCATGATTAAAAGTCAGTGGGGACCAAGCCTGGGCTCTTATGGTTTGCATGGTCAATGTCACACCATTTATCTTAGGTGATGAAAACATAGCCAGAAATAAAAACAACTTGTAACAATTATGGCAGATCTATCAAACAGTTCAGCCACTGAACCACTAGAGGAAGCTTCTTTGCTTTCCATTTCAATTAGTTTTGAACTCAATTGTGTCATGTTGCCTTATTTGCTTTCCCAAATATGGTAGAGTGTAATGTGAAGCTCACCTGGGCGCGTCTGTAGTACTGCTTTGTGATAGTCTGATATCGTTCCTGGCCTGCAGTATCCCTGAGAAATAATTCAAATAAAAGAGGAAAGTATTAAAATTTCTCATTGCCATACTCAGAAAAGTTTTAACTGCAGGATCTGCATATTATTCCAAAATCAATCCCTATTTCCTTCATTAATAGTCACAGCTATGGAGTCACAGCATAGCAACAGACTCTTCAGTCCAACCAGACCACACCAACCACATTCCCAAACTAAATTAGTCCCATCTGCCTGTGCTTGGCCCATATCCTTCCAAATCTTCCTTATTCATGAACTTATCCAAATGTTGTAAACGTATCTGCATCCACCACTTTCTCCGGGAGCTCATTCTACACATGCACCAACCTCTACAAAATAAGTTGCCCCCACGCCCCCATATCCTTTTTAAATATTCCTCCTTTCAACTTAAAAATATGCCCCCTCAGTTTTGAACTCCCCCATCAGAGAGAAAAGATCCTTGTCATTCACCTTGTTATGCCCCTTATGATTTTATAAACCTCAATAAGATCACCCCTCAACCTATGCTGCTCTGAAAAAACTTCCCAGTCTTTCAATTTTTATATCTCAAACCCTCCATTCCAGGCAACATCCTGGTAAATCTTTTCTAAATCTCACCAGTTTAATAGAACATCCTTCCTATAACAGGGAGACCAGAAGAATCCTGTACAGTCTCGACGTGACTTCCCAACTCCTGTACATAATGGTCTGGGCAATGAAGGCAAGTGTGCTAACTGCCTTCTTAATTACCCTTTCTACCTGTGACACAAATTTCAATGAATTATGTACCTGAATCCCTAGGTCTCTCTGTTCTACAACACTGCTCAGGAGCTTACTATTAATTGTACAAGTCCTGCTCTTGTTTGTTTCACCGAAATGCAATACCTAGCATTTTTTCAAACTAAACTCCATCTGTCACTCCTCAGCCCCATTGACCCAATTAATCTTAGATAACCTTCTTCACTGTCCAATATACCACCAATCTTGGTGTCATCTGCAAACTTGCCAACCATGCCTCCTACATTTTCATCCAAATCATTTGTATAAATGATAAACAAAAGTGAATCCAGTGCCAACCCCTTTGGAACACCTTACTCTCATGAGAAATGGGTATATTTAATTGTTCAAAAGTCGTGCTATGCAGCAAACAGTTTTTTTCCCCCTTTATTTATTTGTCTGATGAGGGCACTGCTGGCTAGGCAGCATTTATTGCCCATCGCTAGCCAAGGGCAGTTAAGAGACAACCATTGTTGTGGGTCTGGAGTCACATGTGGGCCAGACCAGGTAAGGATGCCAGTTTCCTTCCCTAAAGGCCATTAGCAAACCAGAAAGGTTTCTCCAACAATCAGCAATTAGATTCTTATATCAATATTTTTCTTTATAGAACTCAAATTCCACCACCTACTGTGGTGGGTCACCAGAACATTACCTGGGTCTCTAGATTAACAGTTCAATGATAATACCATTAGGCCATTGGCTCCCCCTGTTATGGTTATGTGTTATGGTTATTTTTAACAACTCAACTATAAGTTTCTTCGTTAAAAGATCTTTTTATTCATGAGAAAGAGTGTCCATGAAACCATTTTTGGATTTTGTTTTTGAACAAAGAGAGCCTGAAAAGCTGTGCTCGGCAAATATAAATCAGGGCTTTCTATGACATATTGACAAAACAAACAATAAAAGTTTGCCCATGGAGACATTTCTGACATCCATTATGAACAGCCAGATAGCTGTCAAATTGGCTATGGGTTGTAATGTCACAATATCCCTTGAAGGACTTGCTTTTGAAGTGGAGTAAGTTACTACCGGGGAATTCCATAATAAAATTGGAGGCACATGTTCTGCTCACTTCCAATTCCGTGAGTCAGTGTCGTAGATTCCTGGATCAGGTGCGTTTATTGTCCTGCCATTCTCCTGCAACAAATTCACTGGGGTAAGGCCCCATCGTAACGTAGAGCAGCAGCCGACGGTAGGCTTGCCTCAGTGACAACAACAAACACCTCCATCTCAGGAGCCCCTTACCATTATTCAGGCTCCAACTGTGACAAATGCACTGAAAAGGTCCACTGAGAGTGGAGGGATATGAGATGCAGCTGCTATGTTCAGGATTGGATGGGAGGGTTGGAAAATTGCAGGGCAGAATATTTACCTTGTCTGTAAAGATATTTCACCTCTCTTCAGCTTCCATGTTCCAAAGGTTTGGGATGTGAGTTAAGTTAGAGTTTACGAGCTTCAATAAAATATTTAATTGGCCCAAGCCATTTCCAGCCCTTTCCTCGTCCTGCCTGGATTCAACGTATCACTCATAGTTTGGAGGTAGATGGTGTTTGTCTGTCTATTTGTTATTGTTTTAACATCTCATAGTAACTTACCCAAACTATGTATTTTTGGGTGTTAAGATATAGTCCCTTGCTTCTGTGCCAGCCTGGTGTGCGGGGATGCTATGTACAGATCATAAGCAAATGCTTAAACTATTGTAAAATGAATACATCAAGTCAGTTTAAAAGGCTTCACAATTTGAGCAGTGATGAGCATTCAATGAATTTTATGCATGTCAAGGTCATTCTGTGTTGTAAAAGAATCCTGCCATTCTTTTTGAAAAATGGTCTATCTCCTATTACACTTTGTAGATGGTTGCTCTAGAAACCAAGCAACTAGATATCGTTATTTGTAGTGACACTCTGCCAGTTCATCAACACTGCTGATCTCCCAATGGGCCCTTTGAAATGGTCACAGTAAAAACAAACTGAAGGCGTCACCAGCAGCCTCTATCTGCCCTGAAAATAGGCTGTACACCCTCCAGCAGCACGCCAAATGTTCTGCAAATGTTTCTTTGATAAACTGCAGCTTCCAAAAGGCAATGGACTTGAGATTTAGAGCACACTGTGGTTCCTATCTACATTTGACAAGGGCACAGCAAACAAGATGTCCTCATCTGACAAGGAGACCTCACTTGACAAACATTCAAATATTTTTCTTTCTCCTCTCTCTCATTTTACTCTTCCACCAAAAGCTAAGTCTTCAATGGAATTCTGAATGAACATTAATTTTGACATTCTCCTTTCACCTTTGGTGGGGATTTAAGACTAGATGGCATATTTTTAAGGTGAGAGGAGAAATATTTTTTAAAAAGACATGAGGGGCAATATTTTTACACACAGAGAGTGGTTCATGTATGGAATGAATTTCCAGTGCAAGTGGTGGATGTGGGTACAGTCACAATGTTTAAAAGACATTTGGATAAGTACATGAATAAGAAATGTTTGGAGGGATATGGGCCAAGCAGGTGGGACTAGTTTAGTTTGGGATTATGGTTGGCTCAAAGGGTCTGTTTCAGGGCTTTATGACTCTATATTCATAGCATAACATTCTGACATCTACCTTAAAGGTTCTTGATCACAGGGCTTTACAGAATTCAATAACTTTAAAATTGTTCTTAGCGTGTACCAACAATTAGTATTGAAAGGCTGCTGTGAGAACACTTTGCATGCACATCAGGCACCTGGCTAAAGGATTGGACCAGGCTGCATCTCAGAACTGCATGCATGGTCTCTTAGCGCTTGCTCACTCAGTGCCAACCTACACGCTCGTAGCATCCATGCCTTGTCATGCTACGTCAATCCGGTCGGTGCGTTGGCAATTCAGTCAGGTCTAAAGGCTCTCAGTAATGTCACATTGACATGATCTTTTGTTGCAGATACTCAGAGAAGCTGCTTGTCATTATAGATCTGTCCAATATTAGAGGAAGAGGATGGTGTCCTTCATGTCCAGCACAGCGGGAAGTTAATCTAACACCTTCAGCATGTGACAACTTCCCGCATGGCAAACATACTGCACACATTATTCAACCAAGTTGGTGGGGGCTGGTCCTCAGTTGAATAGGGAACTTGTGCTCTGTGAATATAGATTGCTGTAAGGATTCTTCTACCATCAGCAGAAAGATCTGAGTAATTATAGGCAAATGACCACACAGAAACAGACCATTTGGCCATATCATTCCATGTTGGTACTTATTTCTGTTTGAGCTGTAACTGTAATTTCTAGGTCCACATGGTTATCGTAAGCATTTCTTCTCTCCTTCAATCGCCTTTGATTAAAGAGATGAGCAATCTGACCGCCTAGCGGCTTTTAGAGAGGGACATTTTATCCACTAGTGGGGAAGGACACCCTTGCAAGAATCTTAATGCATGAACCTCATACTACATGTGTGTTTGCTTGTGAGTTTCTAGTCAGTGGGTACTGCCTCTTCCTCCCAGTGAAGTCTTGGCCTTTTTCTCACAACCCATTATAAACTGCTGTTCTAGCTGGGATCTGTAGTGCAACATGAAATGATTGACGGGCAGAAATCCAACCTGGACTAGACTAGAAATGCTAAATTTGGCTTAGAATATTGTACGTCCCTGCCAAAGAGAGTGATCAAAGTTACACAGAAGTATGTAGCTAAATGTTTAGGTTAGATTACTTACAGTGTGAAAACAGGCCCTTCGGCCCAACAAGTCCACACCGACCCGCCGCAGCGCAACCCACCCATACCCTACATTTACCTCTTACCTAACACGACTGTCAATTTAGCATGGCCAATTCACTTGACCTGCACATCTTTGGACTGTAGGAGGAAACCAGAGCACCCGGAGGAAACCCACGCAGACACGGGGAGAACGAGGAGAAAGTGAGGACTGCAGATGCTGGAGATCAGAGCTGAAAATGTGTTGCTGAAGAAGGGCTCATGCCCGAAACGTCGATTCTCCTGCTCTTTGGATGCTGCCTGATCTGCTGCGCTTTTCCAGCAACACATTTTCAGCGCTAAATGTTATTCAGCAGGAATCTTTTCATGGAGCAGGTAAAAGGCTCTCTTAGCAATAATCGAATTAAGACTGATTTTCTTTCTATAGATCCTGCCTAAATGACTGAATGGTTCCTATATTTCCCTTCCCTGTCACTGGGTCAGGAATATGGAGTTTCCTTGCTCGTAGCACCTGCACCCGAGAAAAAAACTGCTGCAGTTCAACAAGGCAGCTCAGCACTACCTTCCCAGTTAGGGTTGGGCCGTAAATGTGAGCAACGCCCGCATCCTAAGAAACATCAGTGAATATGAAGAGGAAAACGAACAAACATTCCATTACTGATGCAGCACCGTGTTGTGAAATAAACAATGTCCTCTGGCCATACCTCCCCACACTGTGTATTCTAAATCTTAGGGAGATGATCTGTCAAAATTGTTTTGAAAGGGGAGTGGAACATTTATGTATACAGTTTCTACAAAAATGAAAACACGTTTCTGTTCGTTTACGTGGCATAAGGAGACGTTTGTAGGTCACTGACTGGAAGATAAAGTTCATAACTTATTTTGAATTCTTTCATGAGATATGGGTGTAACCGGCTAGGTGAGGGTTTATTGCTGCCCCTCACAAAATTCCATTTACTGCATGAATGCCTCATAAGAGAAGTTTATAATTGATTAAAACTCCAGCAGAGTATATGCTTCCTTGTAGCAGAGCCAAGGCTTGGCAAGTTCTTGGCAACTGTGTATTATTTCATTAGGCTGCTCCAGCCAATTGTTAAGACGGTACAAGTAAAATCTGAACTTGCCTGGAACTTGCACATGTTCGTTCAATTCCAAATCGTTTAGTGAGACGGGAAACTAGAGACTAATATTTTTCTTGTTAATAGGTTTATTCACCGAAAGTGGCATTACTGATTGGAGGGAGGGGAGAAATGAGTAATTTAGGTTTCTTGTAACAATAGGTATGTTAAATGATATGATTGGATAAAATAATCGTGTGTTAGTTTCAATAAATTGTATAATATAGTCATGCGTACTACCTTGAAATATGAGTTGTGAAACCAGGTTTGGACAAAGAAATAGGAAAGTGTGTAAACCATTGATTGGAAATGATTACCTGTAGTAATAGACAGTTGGAAGCTTGTTAACTGTAAAACTGCTATAAAACCTTTGTTTTCCTAATAAAACCATAAGACATAGAAGTAGGCCATTCAGCCCCTTGAGCCTGCTCTGCTATTCAGTAGGATTGTGGTTGATACGACATTCCTCAAGTCCACTTTCCTGCATTTTCCCCACAACCCTTGATTCTCTGACTTACCAAGAATTTATCTATCTCAGCCTTAAATATACCACAAGGGCTACCTCCATAGCTCTTATATCAAGGATAAGATCAGAGTTGCATGCCATTTTCTTGATGAGTACATTTCCCCTGTATGCATGAATAAACATTTAAACAAAGATACCCGAGTCTTGTCTGTTTCAAAAGGAAATAAAGGGTTAATACCCACCCTCGCAATTACACATCTCTGTTTCCTAATGACAACTCATAAACTAATGAAAAAGAACTAACATGTGACAGCCCCAGTTCATGCTATTGTACCAAAATCAAATCATGAAAGGGCACACAGCAAATTTAAAATGGAATCTGTTTTGGAGGGGGTATATAACATACCCTTCTCCCTGCACTGTCCACCGTTGCAGCCCCTCAAGTGGATACAGTATACTCCATCTTCCAGAGCTACCTAGGTGTGAATTTAGCTACAGAAGAGATGCAGGTAGTCAGGTATAATGACTGTCTTCATAGCCCATTGCCTGGACCTGTTAATGGACATCCTGGCCAGCACAGCAGCAGATTAATGCAGAGGTCCTCCAGCTTTCCCGTCCTCCTACAACCAGGTGCCCAAAAATCAGGACCATGAGGAATTTCTCTTTGTAAGTGTTCCACGTACTTACTAAATCACTGACCTTCAGCTGTGCATCTTGACCACATAATTAACAGACCATTTAATAGCAAGTTGCCTTTTGATACCTGCTTGCTGGGGCTACATAGGAATCTGAATGCATAACATCCCAAGTGATAGAAAGAGAGAATGAAGAAACCACTTTTCACACCCTCAGGACAATGGATCACTTTTGATGTGTTGTTAGTGTGTGACAGATGTCATCACCAATTGGCACAATGCAATGCCTGATAAGCAGTAAATGAAATAAATGCTCAGACAGTGCACAATTTGAATGAATAATTAATTAATTTGAAATTGAGAGGACTTTGAGAATGTGTTAAGTAGCAAGGCCTAAAAGTAAAGGGAAGAAAGTGCCTCAAATTGTGTTGGTTTAAAAAACAAAAAGATTTTAGATGGCTGCCAACAGACTGTTTACACACCAGCGAGATGAAGCTCACACGACGAAACTGTTCTTCTTGTGGGAGTTATCCTGTGGGACTATCTCGATGTCAGTAACATGGCAGGCCTGTTTAATATAGATAAAAAGCTACACTACATCACATTCAAAGTATCTTTCTCCCCAGCTGCAGCTGACACCACTTCAAAACCAGGACAACAACTGTGACTGATAGTCCACACTGTTGTCTGTGTTATTTTTAATTAAAGTAACAGTGAGTGCTGCTTTTAGTTGAATGCATATTTCTTTGCATAAGTTGAAAGTCACTTTTAAAAATTAACAGACTCCACTTTTGAATTTTCAGTTCTTTATCACTGTAGCTGTTAGTCCAAAAAAGTCCCCATTGTTAAATGAATTAGAAGAGCTAAAATATCACAAAGTTTTCCCACATAATACCAATATGAGTTTTCATAACATTTAATTGGTTTACCATTGGTCTCAAGCAGAATAACAACAGAACAATAATCTCAGCAAGGAGTTCAGACAAACAACAGGAACGAAACCTGAATGATTGGGGTGACTAGAATCAATGTCAATTATCATTCAGTTGTCTCAGGGCAATGCTAGTAAGATTCAATTTGCGATGTAATCCAAGCAAACTTATCAGAGTTTAATTTGCTGTGGACCACAAGGAAATAAAATTGCTTAAAATATTGATGTGCAAATGTTGTCATCTTTGACTTAACGCCAAATTTTTGCCTGCATAAGTTCTTTTGAAGCACTCCAGGTCACCTCTTTACATTAAAAGTGTAATATCAACACAAAGAGGAAATAACAGAAGTTAATATTTTGGCAACAGTGGCAAAGCTCATGGAAAATAAAAAAAAACAGGAGCAGAAATGGGAATCAGGGGGGAAAAACATTGCCTTTTGATGTTAGACCGGGCAAAAAGAAAGATGGTTGTGGTTGTTAGAGGTCAGTCATCTCAGCTCCAGGATATCTCTGCAGGAGTTCCTCAGGGAAGTGTCCTAGGCCCAACCATTTTCAGCTACTTCATCAATGACCTTCCCTCCACCATAAGGCCAGAAGTGGGAATATTTGCTTATGATGACACACTGTTCAGCACCATTTGTGACTTATCAGATGCTGAAGCTATCCATGTTCAAATGCAACAGAGCCTGAATATTATCTGACTCTGGTTGCAAGTGGTAAGTAATATTTAAGCCACACAAATACCAGGCAATGACCATCTTAACAAGAGTGAAGTTAACCTTTGCCCCTTGACATTCAATGGCATCACCATCATTGAATCCATCATTATCACCACCCTGGAGTTTGACCAAGACTGTACAGGAGTAGCCATACAAGTGTTGTGGCTACAAGGTCAAAAGCTCTGAATCATGCAACAAGCAATCACCTCCTCATGTTCTAAAACCCATTCACCATCTACAAGACACAAATCAGGAGTGTGACAGAATACTTCCTCTTGTCTGGATTAGTGGAGCTCCAAATAATATGCAAAAGGTTTGACACCATCCAAGGTAAAGCACAAAGATTGTCACCACATCCACGATTATGCATTCCCTTGACCACTGACACTCAGAAGCAGCAGTGTGCGCCATCTACAAGATGCACTGCAGAAATGCTCAAAGGCTCCTTTGACAGCACTTTCCAAACCCATGAACAATATCATCTAGAGTAACAAGACCTGCAGAAAAATGGGAATACAATGACCTAAATGTTCACCCACCATCCTGACTTGTCAATATATCATTGAATCTTCAGTGTCGCTGGGTCAAAGTCTTGAAACACCCTCCTTCTCAGCATTGTGGGCCTTCCTGCACCAAACAGATTTGCAATCCACCATCACCTTCTCCTAGGCAACTAGAGATGGGCAATAAATGCTGGCACCTACATCTCATGCATGAATTAAAAGGATGTCATTCAGCGTTTTGAGCCCATTCCACTACTCATTGAGACCATGGATGATCTTTTAGTTTCTGTACTATCTTTTGATGTTTATAAATATGCAAAAAGTGATTAATCTCGGTCTTGAACATACTCAGTGGCTGGTCCTCTACAGCTGCTGGATGAGAGAATTCCAAAGATTCACCACCCGCTAAGCAGTGTTTCATTTGAACTTTCTTTCTGGTTGGGTGGGCCTGGACTCAGATTGTGCCGATGCAACATTGGAAAGGTTGTACAAACCCTCCTCACCTCAGTGCTAAATGGCCTGCCCTTTATTCTGGAACTACCTCCCACTGGTTCTAGACCCCTGAGGCAGGGGAAGCATCGTTCCTGCATCTACTCTGGCAACCCCCGATCTGAACTTTGTGACTTCGAAAGAGATCACATTGCAAGGGTGAAAGAGCTTGCCATTATATCATTTCACTGTAAATTCTTCAGTCTGGAAACCTGTTGTTTGGATACACCAGTTGTCCAGAAATGTTTTGAGCTGACTCAAACAGCTAATAGTGTTAATTGAGTGCAGTACTTTGGAAATGGAAAAGTGGAAAATAGTGTTAGGATAAGTAAAACAATTTTTGTTATTGCTTTATAATATTTTCTGTTTTGTGACAATATTTATATCTGTAGTGTTTTCCAATTCACATATTGGTGGTTAGGCATTCTATCATCATTTTATAATCCAGAAAATATTAAAATTGAAAAATGACACAATCAAATGGCTTGGTGGGTGGCACAGTGGTTAGCACTGCTGCTCTCACAGCACCAGAGACCCGGGTTCAATTCCTGCCTTAGGCGACTGACTGTGTGGAGTTTGCATGTTCTCCCCGTGTCTGCGTGGGTTTCCTCCGGGTGCTCCAGTTTCCTCCCACAGTCCAAAGATGTGCGGGTCAGGTGAATTGGCTGTGCTAAATTGCCCATAGTGTTAGGTAAGGGGTAAATGTAGGTGTATGGGTGGGTTGCGCTTAGGCGGATCGGTGTGGACTTGTTGGGCCGAAGGGCCTGTTTCCACACTGTAAGTAATCTAATCTAAAAAGTGGAGCGCTCATTTTGTATTTTTAAATATCCATATTTATAATTGCTGTTCTTTGTCCAGGGACAAGTGAATCGAATTGTGCAGTTTGCATTAATCCTAACACATTTTTTTTCTTTATTTAGATCATCCCCAGGATGTGTGTTTCTTTGGCAAAGTCAGTATTTATCACCTGAGCACTGCAGTGATTTTTGATGTCACTAACATGAGGGGAAAACTAAAAATATCACTGCATATTGTGAATAAAATAAAAGACAAAGAGGAAGGGCTGTTCACCTGGTTAGTGCTATTTACAAAAGGCTGTTGATATTAGTTGGTATGAGAAACATTTTTTAACGGTGACACAGAAAAAGGGTGCGCTGTGCAAATGCATCAGTAACCAATATTATTCTTAATGTCGCTTCTAATATAACAATTAGTGATTCCTGCCAGCAGTTAAATAACACTCATGCCACTTCCCTGATTCACTTTTTATCCTGGTGTGATGATGCTTGGTACTGCTTGTTGTTTTGAAATGCTTCCTTTTCCAAAGCAATTAGTTTTGAATAGTAGAAAGATGCGTAGGTGTATGTTTGAGGCAGTCATACAGATCATATTTGAACCAAAGCAATTATACCAAAGAAAGTCACGTGTAATTTTTAAATTAAATGCATTGTCAATGGAGGTGTCCTGACAAGGCTGACGTTTGTTGTCCATCCCTAGTTACTCTAAGAAGGAAAATGTAATTCAATGCAAGAGGATAACTTGTCTTATTATTAGCACCATATACCATTAAAGGTAAATACTGGACTGTATTCTCAGTAGAGAGAGTTACTGGACCCTGAGGGTCACCACGTCTCAAGTGAGGGGAGAGGTTGTGGAGGAATCATACACCAGTATCATGTCCCAAGACGGTGTGGACCAGGTCTGCCAATCTCTGCTCATCTTCCATGTGAATCTATCGCCCCCTAGCTATAAATGAGATATCTTGCTACTATCCATTTTCTTAAACTGGGCAGTTTGTGGGACTGGCAGGAAGGTTGGCTGGTGTGCATTTAAAGATTGTTGGCATTTTCCCCAAACTTTAGTGGGTGAAACTGGTCAACACTCTAAAACCAAAGTTGGCCAAGAGCAATTGCTAGCCCGGTTTACATTTTGTTTGATTTATTTTTGTTATACAATCCCTACAGTGTGGAAACAGGTCATTTGGCCAAAAAGGCCACACCGACCCTCCGAAAAGTAACCCACCCAGATTCATTCCCTTACCATATTACTCTACATTTTGCACCTAACCTACACATCAATGAACACTATGGGCAATTTAGCATGGCCAATTCACCTAACCTGCAGATCTTTAGATTGCGGGAGGAAACTGGAGCACCCGGAGGAAGCCCATGCAGACAGGGGAGAATACATCTACACATACAGTTGTCCGAGGCTGGAATCAAATCCAGGTCTCTGGTGCTGTGAGGCAGCAGTGCTGCCCACTGAGACACCATACCACACCACCACCTCACACCAACCTCTTCCAATAGTCTGTGGAAAAGAAAATCAGACCAGTGTTGACGAATTTCACACCAAATAGAGGGCTTCAGCAAAGAAACAGGTTGTTTGACCCATTAAGTCTGTTCTGATATTTTTCCCTAAATGAACCACTTGATTTAATCTCACAACTTGCTTGTTCATAGTGCCCTTTAGTACTGCACTTTCCAAACAGTTTCCCTTTTAAACCTAAATGCGGGCTCGGCAACAGTGACAGAAAACTCCACATTGTGACCTTTTGCAATGTCAAGAAGGTAAGGCAGAATTTGTGGGAAGGCATTGGTTGAAGGAATCATGAGAAAGGCAAGTACACAAGATGGACAGATACAGTAACCATCCACTTAGATCAATATCATATTCCAAGGATGTTTCTGTTCACATTCGTCAGCAAGGAATGGTCTTCTGAGATTGTCCTGTAATTGGGTGTGGGGTTAGTCTTTATTCTAGGAGAAAGTGAGGGCTGCAGATGCTGGAGATCAGAGCTGAAAATGTGTTGCTGGAAAAGCGCAGCAGGTCAGGCAGCATCCAAGGAACAGGAGATTCGACGTTTCGGGCATAAGCCTGAAGAAGGGCTTATGCCCGAAACGTTGAATCTCCTGTTGCTTGGATGCTGCCTGACCTGCTGCGCTAGTCTTTATTCTACTCATGGTACGTTATTACAAAAATAAAGTGTGTCAAAGGTAGAATGGGTCACAATATTAGGTATTCATTATTTGGTTCTATATAAGTCTTAATGACCTATCAGTCAAACAAGCAGGTTGCTACACAACATCAAGCCATTTCCAACCAATTTTAATGCCATTGAAACCAAACCAGTATCTCAAATCTCTTTATCCACTTCTATGTTAACATGGTCCACCACCAGACAGGGAAGTGTCTTCTTGTTTTAGCATGTGCAGCCTACCATCATGATGAAAATAACAATGGTAATACTGATTGCAACTAAACTTTTCAAGCACTATTTTCCAGTGATGAAAATCCAGCCATAATACTAAGTCTGAAATGATTAGAAAGTCAAAGTGAGTGGGAGGTGGCATTTGTCAAACGTCTATGGAGACAAATTGCAGCGCAACGTTAAATTCCTTTGGGATGTACAGCCACCCACATTATCTGACCTCCATCAAATTATCTGAAAAAAAAACAGCGTTTATACAGGATGGGAAATAAATATCTGAAGCAATTACTTTAACGAAGGTATTGCATTCATTAGCTCTTCCACTTATGACTGAGATAAGGAGAATATTTTTCTCGCAGGGGGTTATCAGTCTGTGGAATTCTTCCTGCACAAAGCAGCAAAGGCAGGTTCAGTGAATATGGTTAATGCAGATTGTTGCTGTGTGAGTGATAGACATGTAATGCATTGAGCAGCATGAGAGGTTGGCATTGTGCTCGGCTGAGGATGCCATGTGTTATTAAAAGGTGTGATCTAAACACTACTTTTGAAAACAATATGCGGACCATGTAAATATGTCTTGAACTTTTACACAAAGGACACTTTGCTAAGGAAAAGACACTGGCTACAGCAGTAGCAATGTTGCATCTACAAGGAGCATGGGCTCCAGTAGAATCACACAGTCAAAGAACTTTCAGAGAAATGTCACATGGCTGACTTAGTAGATGGGATACAACAATAGTATTTTTGAACTCAGCAAGACAGATTTTGACTCCCCATGATTAACAACAGTCCATTGGTCCCTCCATGAGTAGGCCATAACACCATGGAATGATAAATGGATATAGTGACTTAGACAGCTTCCAATTCTAGGACTTAACCCTTTCCCCAACTATACCTTAAGTCATGTCCTTGCTCATGTTAAAATTCCCATTTATGCTCCTCCCATCACTGGATGCATAAGACATTGAAATTCTCTTTCAGTACACAGGATGGTTCAATGATTAACATCCTGGGAACCTCCATCACAATGCTAGAATCAGAGCAAATGGAATTAACTTTTTAAACAAAAGACAATCAGGTAACTTCAGCAGCTGACCAATACAAATGGACTGGGTAGGGACATCCACATTTTGCACACTTGGCTTTCTACAGAATGGGATGGGTTTCTATATGTGCTGCCTGTAGTGATTGTAATGGGTTCAGCAAGTTAGACATCATAGGATATTAGTTCCCAGATTAACAGCCCCAATCAGGGAGCCCTGGCTGACAGATATAAACAGGAGTGTCAGACATTCTTTCACTCTGAGAGCCAACTCTGAGAAAGCCGGACCAGTGTCAAAGACTCTCCATGCGCAACTGAAGGGTGACTTGGTGATGGGATACCATCCTCTGTGGAATTATTTCACTGCCATGGGTTCACTAAGTAAAATTGGCCTTAAAATAGTGTCAATTCCATTTTAAAAGTGATCCATCACTGGTAACCAAAGTGCCTGACTTGATCATGGGTTTGAGCTTGTCTTGATATGTAAACCAGTGTCCTTGAACTCTGTCACTTCAGTTTGATTGGTGTATGCACCACTCAATTCCAACCATTCCCATGGACTGAATGAAGCTGCTGGTGCCTAAACAATGTGTTTGATATTTTGGGGGGGGATGGTGGCTGTTGTTCTTGAGAATTAGGAATGTTCCTTGGGTCCCACATAAATTACCAGGGTTACTGACTCTGACACATTTTTACCTCAATTACCACCATTTTCCTTAATGGCAAATCAATATTGCCCAGGGTGTTAATATTCTGCAGCTCACAGGCTTCGTATAAATGTATTTGAGGCCTTAAGGTCTTGGTAGTCTGTTCACCATTGGTTCAAGCAACCGGTCACATGGCCCTGCTACTGATTGTCCAAAAGTCTAAGTGCTCCCTAATATCTTACCTTCCTCAAAGAACTCATCCTTCCAAAAATTCAGATCATCATTCCTTAAATAGCTAAATAAAATAAACCAATGAGGTCCAGTGAATTCTCAATGGAAGCTATTTTTAAAATAATTTTGGCCACCCTGTAAGTCAAGGGCATGATGCAAGGAAGAGTCTTAATTTTCTAAATCTTTCTTGATCTACTAATTGACCTAAAGATGAAATCAGCTTTTATCTCTTCATCTGAAGCATTTCAATTGCCTCCGTATTTCCGCTTTGGACTGGATTTTTAAAACGCATTTGTTCATTGGCAGCATATGGACATGGCTGGCAAGGCTGGCAGCTTTTGTCCCCAGTTGTCCTTCAGAAGATGATAGTGAGCTGCCTTCCTGAACCTCTGCAGTTCATGTGATGTTGGTGCACCCATAGTGAAATCCCTCACAGGTCTAATGGTGCCTTCAATTAATTAATCCACTTGCTAAACTTTGGAAGTTGTGGGAATGCATGAAAAACGTACCATATAAAAATGTAGGCGTTACAAGGAATGTGTTATATTTAACAAGGCACTCATTTGTGATTTGTTTCACAGGCCCAATATAAAAGGGACTGTTGTGACATGTAATTCTGAATGAAATGAGTTGAAATATTTGTACCATGTGTTCTCCAGCCAAACATTTTTCAGGTACATGAGGACAAGGCCAACTTGCTTTAGGTCTTTGCATGCAAGTTGATTTCTGGGAAAACTAGAGCAATATTCAGTTAATACACATGGAGACCCAAATTCAAGGCATTAACTGAAATGCTGAAACTGCAGTAAAGGGTATACTAAGGGCACGATTGAATGACTTGTTTTGCAGAATCCCTATGCACACCACTTCAGTCGAGTCATTCATACTGGACTCATTTATATTAAAAGAACATCTCCAGTGTTCATCTGGAACTTTATAAACTGTAAGTCAAATATCCCTGGAGTAAAATGCTGGAGGTGGATATTTCTAATCATTAACCAAAGCCAAGCTGACATTGTTTACTGTTGAAACGTAAATCTTAGTTCCTCTCTGTGGCTTCAGCCAGTTCTATTTGACTTTTCTCTTTCTAGCTGCACATCAGCATTGACCGGATCTGTCAGGTAATTGATAATCACAGTGTCCAGGCCCACGGCACTCTTGCGAGAAGGGTGGAAATGGAACAAATGATGAAGCAAAAGGTGAATCAAGGGAAAGCCTAAATTACCAGATAATGTACAATCATTATTGAAAATTTCTGGCTGCAAAGTAAAGGTTTCCAGTGACTACAATCAGAAGTTGTGGAATGTTGAACCCTGAAGGATCCTTCGATGAGGTGCTGACCCTTGAGCTCCAGTGAGCTTCATTAGAAATGAAATAGTTAACGTCCTGATGTCAAGTCCCGCAATATGGAGCACAAATGAGTTTGATTCTGAGACTGAATAAGATTATGTCAATTCTCTTTCTCCATGGCCAGAAGAAATAGAGAAAGCACCAAGGGGAAACTGAATTAGCATGGGTTTCCTCATGTTTCGACTGGTGATCCTTTCAGGCAAGAGGTTATAGTTTTAGGCTAAGGATTTAAAAGGAAAAATAATATTGAGTAGTACCTCTTTATGGATAGCAGAGGACAGTAAAATTTATTCAATTCATTCCTCCCTTTGTCTAAGATGTGTAATTTGTCACATATTTCAATATTTTACCCAGTTACTAATATGTTGTAATTAGTAGAGTTATGGAACTTTAGAGAGACAGTGCACTCCTCTGAACTGAGTTCAAACAGAGGCCAGGTGCAAGAAAGAGATTGAAACATGATAAAACATATCTACTTATTGACTAAATAACAAATCTGCAAAACAGAAATAAAAGTGAAAGATTTTTTTTTCGAACAGTGTTTTGCATGTTTAAGTTTTTCTGAATAAGACTAGCATTCTATGCCACAATCACCTAAACTCCAGTGCATCATCGTAAGAGTTCCTTGGGGCACTCCACAAAGTCCAACTATTCCAGATATTTCATCAATGATCTCTCCATTCAAAAGTGGGGATATTCATGGATTAGGGTACAATGTTCAGCACCATTTTCTAGCCCTCAGATACTGAAGCACTTGTGTCCTCATGCAGCAATATTTGGACCACATTCAGGTTTGTGCCCACAAGTACCAAACAATGACCATCTCCACAAGATAAAGTCCAACTATTTCCCCTTGACATTCCCACTTGACATTCAACACCATAGGATCAGAGAATCCCTACAGTGTGGAAACAGGCCATTTAGCCCAACAAGTCCACACTGACTCTCCGAAGAGTAACCAACCCAGACCCATCCTTTTACCCTATTACTCTATGCTTACCCCTGACTAATGTACCTAATTTACACATCCCTGAACACCATGGACAATTTAGCATAGCCAATTCACCTAATTTCCACATCCTTGGATTGTGGAAGGAAACCGGAGCTCCCGGAGGAAACCCACTTAGAGACGGGGAAAATGTGCAAACTCCACTCAAACAGTCGCCCGAGGCTGGATTCAAACCTGGGTGCTGGGCGCTGTTAGGCAGCAGTGCTAACCTCTGAGCCACCGTGCCGCCCTTACCAGTGTTGAGTCCTGTACCATCAACACTCTGGAGGTTACCAATGACCAGAAGCTTAACCAGACCAGCCATATAAATACTGTAGTCTTATAACCAGAAGGACAGGACAAAAGCTTGGAATTCTGTAGTGAACAATGTACATCCTGAAGACACTAAACTTGTGTGCCACCTACAAGACACTAGTTCTGTTAATTCTCAAGGAGCTTGGCAACCATCCGGGACAAAGCAGGTCACTTGAGGAGAACCCCATCCACCACCTTAAACATTTACTTCCTCCACCATGTGCTAACCAAAAGATGCACTACAGCAAGTGACAAGGCTTCGTTGGCAACTCCCTAACCACAAGCTTTATTACTAAGATTGAAAAGGGCATCAGACACATGGAAATACCACCGCCTCCTGATTTCCACGCAAGTAAAACACTGTTCCAAGTTGAAACTATATCACTGTTCCAGGGTCAAAATCCTGGAACATCCTTCCTAATAACACTGTGGATAGACCAATGTTGTATGGACTGCTGCAGTTCAAAAGGATGGCTCATCATCACTTTTACAAGGGCTGTTGGGATGGGCATCATTACTGGCCCAACTGGTATCACACACATCCCACGAATGATCTTTCAAAAAGTTGACTCATAAAACCATTGACAATATTTTATGTTTTATTGAATTGCTGGACAATTTGGTCACATTTGGGATGACTATGTAGACTGCATTAAAAAGGCAAAGATACAAAATGAAGGGTTTCGAGAAATTACTTGTCACCTGAGAGAAAAAAATAAATCCCTTAAGCAAAGAACTCACATAAAGCGAAAAGATAATACACTGATCAGATACACATTAAGTTCTTACAGGAAACATTGTGCCCAGAATTTAATGCAGTGGTTTTAATATCCTACCTACAGTGCCCAAAATTGAGCACAATACTCCAACAGAGGCTTAATCAGCACTTGAGAAAGAAATTATCTAATTTCCTTGATGTTGTAATGATTCTCTTTGTAATAAAGCCAGGGATTCCACATGCTTCTTTATTAATTTGACACTGCCACCTTCTAAGAGTTATGTGAACACATCCCCAGTTCCCTTGGTTTCTACATCCCATTCCCTACTTAAATATTGTGTTATTTCTTTGATGTTGTATCTCATTTTTCTTACAAAAACACACGCTTCTCTTCATTAAATTTCATCTGACATGTAACTGTCTAAATCATCCGTGCTCTGAGATCTGTTACTATCCGTCTAATTGTTTACTACATTTCAAATCTCTGAAAACTAAGCACTTACAACCTGTGCACTCTGACGTTGATCATTTGCGATATTTATATATATGTTTATGCATATATCATATTAAATACAGGATATTTTTAATTCAGGCTGATAAGTGAACAAAAAGTGTCACAATCATAACATAAGAGATTATGCCCTTGATTCTCTATTGAATGAATTCTTGCTATCGTTTCTAATGCCATGGGGAGCACTGCTTTTGGAAGGCCCTTTCTCCCATGTATGAAGAGAACCTTAAACCAGAAAAGGGTTTTCAATCTAGCAGTCCAATAGCCTTCCATCAGATGGTTCTGACAAATAATCGAAAACAGAAAAGCCAACCATTGTAGCATGTCCAGTTGTGGCATATCATTTTAATAACTTTAAACATGACTGTGCATGTATGGAGATTCGGAAATTTATTTTTATATTTTAAAATGGATGCTGAACTATTAAAATGGTTCCCAAGAGGGTTAGGTTACCTTGTCAACTTTAACAGAGACAATCCATCTTCCAGAAAGTTCTGAATTGAAACACATTGGGTGGGGATGGAGTGCTCCTCCTTACAAAGACCTGCCTAGATAGCAACCCTTTGTTGGAAAGACAAACCCAATTGTTCAAAGCTACCCAAAAAACAAAATCAATTGATTTTAAGCAACTAAATTTACATTTATTTTGGACTGTATCTTGAAATGTGGGCTGAACGAAATTAATCAAGTGACCTAATCTGTTATCTGTCTGTCTGTTAAACCTGGCTGTTTTAATCTTTAGATCAACAGAGGGTTTAACTGAGATAGAAGTGCTGGAAGTTAACATTTGGGGAGAATGATGATGGTTTCTGAATCCACAATGAGAGAAGTGACTCCTTTGTTGCTTTAAAACCAGAAAGGTGTTTTGATATTAAATTGCGAACAATTGTGCTGGAGCCTGTGCTATTGTTTCCAAGATGAAAGGCAGTAGTCATTTGAGAGAGCTGGTTAACATTTCGATTTAATTACAAGGCTAGTGTGTTTCCTGTCGCCATGGAGATAAGGATAGAGAAAGCCATTTTGAGATGAGATTATCAGCTTCCCAGAAACCTAGAGACATCACAGAGAGAAAGGTAGGTGCAGTTTCTGATGTGACAATGTGTGCCTTTAAGAGGAATTTGTGTCCTGTAGTTTCTCTTGAAGGGACATGTAGTAAACCTGATGCAAAGGTGCCTGCTCCATGAAAAGCGAAGTAAATAGTTTGGATTTTTTAAAAGTTAGACAAAAGAAGCATGAGTGGTGGAGTCAGGCTCACACAGACTCAGGGTTTAGTTTTTCCTACAGCTGTTGAAATTGGGGTTTAGGAGTTGAAGCTGCTGCAAAAGCTTGAGCGCTCTCTCTGCTGCTAGATTCCTTCTCTCAATGTTCCTCTCCTAGACTGGAGAGGATAGCAAGACAGAGAAAGCTGTTTTGCTGAATTTGCCTTTGTCAAGGGTGTGTTTATGGGATGCAAGTATATTAGAACATTTAATGAGTAGTAGTTAAATAATATTTTATTTTGTTAAGTGGTTTGATAGCGTAAGAGGGAATGGAAATTTTTTTGTTTGTATTTTAATTGTAGTGCAAGAACAAAGTGTGTTTTGCTTAAAGCCTTGTTGTTTGACTAATCAAATCATATCTAGAATGCAGCGCTTTACACTTACCTTTAAATAAGATAAAACTAGAATCTACGCTATTTCCTTGATATGTTTTGAGCAGGTTTGATCTGGTCCATTACACTGTTCATGTCTAGTCTCGGTTAACTGCTCCTTGTGAGATCAGAAAGATAGAAGTAAGCAACAGCATGCACCATGTGGAATGTGACTAGGAGTTCATGCTTAATTTCAAATCAAGTTTATGAGGAGTTAGGCTGGAGAGTTTGCCTTGCTGAAGCTAGACAATAGACAAATAGACAATAGGTGCAGGAGTAGGCCATTCTGCCCTTCGAACCTGCACCACCATTCATTATGATCATGACTGATCATCCTTAATCAGTATCCTGTCTTATCTCCATAACCCTTGATTCCACTATCCTTGAGAGCTCTATCCAACTCTTTCTTAAACGAATCCAGAAACTGGGCCTCCGCTGCCTTCTGGGGCATCGCATTCTACACGCCCACCACTCTCTGGGTGAAGAAGTTTCTCCTCATCTCTGTCCTAAATGGCTTACCCCTTATTTTTAAGCTGTGTCCTCTGGTTCGGGTCTCACCCATCAGCGGAAACATATTTCCTGCCTCCAGAGTGTCCAATCCTTTAATAATCTTATACGTCTCAGTCAGATCCCGTCTCAGTCTTCTAAACGCAAGGGTATACAAGCCCAGTCGCTCCAATCTTTCAACATAAGATAGTCACGCCATTCCAGGAATTGACCTCGTGAACCTACGCTGCACTCCCTCAATAGCCAGAATGTCTTTCCTCAACTTGGAGACCAGAACTGCACACAATACTCCAGGTGTGGTCTCACCAGGGCCCTGTACAGCTGCAGAAGAGCCTCTTTGCTTCTATACTCAATCCCTCTTGTTATGAAGGCCAGCATGCTATTAGCTTTCTTCACTACCTGCTGTACCTGCATGCTTGCTTTCATTGACTGGTGTACAAGAACACCCAGATCTCTTTGTACTGCCCCTTTACCTAACTTGACTCCATTTAGGTAGTAATCTGACTTCCTATTCTTGCCACCAAAGTGGATAACCATACATTTATCCACATTAAACTGCATCTGCCATGCATCTGTCCACTCACCTAACCTGTCCAGGTCACCCTGTAATCTCCTAACATCC